>NC_142775.1:32377852-32535352 GCF_988280905.1 Pimephales promelas | reverse complement strand
TACCCCATACAGTGGGGTTCGTTATTGTTGATAAATGACTGAACTGAACTGTATTTTCCTGAGCAATAATGGTGTGTTATGATTATGAATGGTCTACTGGAGGTAAGCTGGTGAGGACCCAAACGCAAACTTTAATTATCAACACAAAACAAAGGCATGACAAGACATGGAACAAAACAAGAACAACGACAGGAACATTCAACACAAGAAACATACAATCCTCGACATACTGGGCTTAAATACACTGACTAATTACAAGATAAGGAACACCTGTGAACAATCATCAGACAATTAACAATGGGCTATATGCACGCATAAATTCCGCATTTGACGCAAGGATGCTCGTCCATTTCCGGTTGTGGAGATTAAAGCGGAGGAAAACCGAGGAAAACGGGATTATGGCAGAGTCTTCAAAATTTACTGTCCTCCAGTCTTTGAAATGAAATGTACATACGTTTAGATGTAATTTTATAGTTATGTTTATTTAATATAATTTTAAAAAGAAGCATAAACACAACGAGGGGTGTCTGTTTTATCTGTTTTTGTGACTTTTCTTTAGTATAACCATGGAGTATAAAATTCAATATAAATTCTCGGTATTGCATTGGACTCTACGATCGGCGGAAGTTATCGAGCATCCCTAATGCTTCACCGGAAATACCGCCGTGCATAGAGCCCATTGACAAGACACAAGGCAGGCTCACATGACAAACAGGGAATCACATGACAGACAAGAACAAGGAAACAAGACACAAAACCCACACCGTTTGAAATGTTTCAAAGCTTTTTTGTAATTAGGAATAGTTCACCCAAGAATGAAAATTTCATGAGTATTTACTAACCCCCAGCCCTTTTTTTTGAGGAAAACATTCCATCTAATGCAAGTCATGGGTACCAAATTTTTCGATGGCCCAAAATCCATTTTTAGGCAGCTTCAACGCAGCCGATGAATAAGGGTCTGCTTTAGCGAAGTGATCAGTCATTTGGCAGAAGAAAGTCATACTGTGCATTTTGGATAGCCTGATGTGAGTAAATGCCAAGAATTTTTTTTTATTTATTTATTTATTTATTTTTGCATGAACTATTCTTTTTAAACATACATATTCACTGTTAACATTATACATCAAAGTTTATAATGGTTTTGTTGATACATTCTTTTTTGAAGAATTTTTAAATGCAAATGAAGAAAATAAACGGGAAAAATCCTTTCAAGGACAAATGTGGGTGGCCACTATTGTACTCTAACAGCACCAGAAACCACTGTCTCTAACCACCTAGATTTCCGAAAGCCTTCCCATCTCCAAATAAAGCATGTAATCTTATCCAATGTTATCTGATCTTTGAGAAGATAAATATTGAACATCAGCAGGTAGTAAAGCCACTTTGGGCACACTACTCGGAGATGTATCTGGGAAATGTGGTTTCACATCTCTAGATGTTGGAATTGGCGAAGATAAAAATCAATGAAGTGACTCCCCACGGACATCTTGCAAACGGCTTTCTATGTGTGCAAAAGGACAAATTGTAGACTGTGTCCTTAGATACGGTACCAAAGGTTTTCCATAAACTGTTGTTGTGACAAGACAGAAAGACAGGGTAACAACAGCCATGTCCTCTTAGTGCAGGGCATGCTTGCATAGAAGACGTAATGCCCTCTGATTTGCATCACTTTGATCCAAATAAATGGGCCTGTTTAATATCGTATTGTCTGAGCACCTTCCTCATGGCTGGCATCATAAATGACAACAGGACGCATATTTTCCCATGAAGAGTCTTCTGAGAAACACAGCGGATGTAACAGAAATAGCACACGATCTCCAGGCATCTCTTTGTGTAATGTTAATCGCCTTTTTAAGTGTCTCAGCTCAAGTTTGGACATCACACTAACAAAGAAACAGGGACTTCATTTAAGAGGAGACCATTTAAAGCTGCAGTCTTTCCTCTTTTTCACCATATCCATTCAAAATCTTATTTCATATAATTATCAACTTTACGTGAGTTGTACTTTAACACCCTGGAAATGGCACAGCGTGGATGAACACAATGTTTGTGGAGAGTGTGCGACTGTCAGTCACCGCGCCGGTGTGGATACTGCCATTCAAAATCATAGATTATTCTTTTTGGAAGTATGACCAACATTATTATTTTCACCGGAAAATGCCATCTGAACTGGTAACATCCACTTTTGTTCTGGATGAACAACCACTTTTCAAATAAACAGAGAAAATTTTGTTATACCATACATTTCCTCTGCTTAACCTAATTAAAACCATTTCTTAAAAATACATACATCATAAAGAAAAACTTAACAGACAGACAGAAATTATTTTAAATAATTTATTCCAAAAATGGCAAAACTATGTGAAGGACTATGTGACTACGCACACCTCATTCAAGCGAAGTGCTTGAGGAGGCAAATTTTGAATATTTAATGAGTAAGATTTGATACAGTCATCAAATATTGTTGAATAAAGACTTAAAGTTCATTTGGGAATATTTAGATCATTGTATGGTGCATGCATTGATGTTTAAAAGGTTAGATAATTTTAAAGTGGATAAGCTTAGGCGACCATTTGAGCTTATACAACTTAAACTTTGTTATTTTTTTAAAAAAATGAGTGATCGTTTCGCTTGATAAAACTCTTATTCATCATCTGGAATCATTTAAAGCCCTTTGAAGTTTGCACTGAAACTGTCTTTTGGACCTTGAACCGTTTAGTTACCAGTAATGTGCATTATATGGAGAAAAATCCTGGAATGTTTTCATCAAAAACCTTAATTTATTTCGACCGAAGAAAGAAAGACGTGGACATCTTGGATGATTTGGGGGTGAGTAAATTATCAGTAAAAGTTTTTTGAAAAGTGAACTACTCCTTTAAATATATAGGGAATGATCAACAGAACAAGAAACAGTTGTGCAACTAATCAGAAACCGCAACTAATAAAGAACTCGAACACAGGAAAACAAAGAAAACCATGGCTGTATTTGAAATTGCCCCCTATAGCCTTAAATATTTAAGGGAATAGCCATTTGTAGTGGTTTCCGAAACCATAGGGGACATTATTGAGTGCACTGATGACAAGAGAATGAGATTAAATAATTATTCATAAACATTTGTTCGTCTGTTAAGTTGATCATACATACATTTTAGATGCTGTCAATATTGTACGTTTTAGTGTCTATGTAAATGTAAGGAAATGTACGTGTGGTAGAACCACTTTTTACGTAAAATACAAATCCGTTGGCTTTCCGACTAGATATGCAACAAATGAGATTCGACATATGCGGTGTTATGACCAGTGCTGGGGGTAAAGCATTACAAGTAACAGAAAATAAAGTACAAGAAAATAAAGTACAAGTAACTCGAGGTATGTAATCCGAATACTTTTTAAAGTAACTTTTCAAACATGTAGCGCAGGTTACTTTATTTTCTGATTTATTGTTGAGGGAAATCATGAGTAAATCTGGAGTAATGTTAAAAGTAATAATAATCATCACTGGCGATTGTATTTTCACGATGCAGCAATTTTGAACAAGTGTGAATGAGAGCTTTATTTTGGTCTGATCCTCACAGAAATTTGTATGACTTCAAGAGTATTACATTGTGTTATTTCATATAGTTCATGAGTCTTATAGACCAATTATGAGATCCTCATTCACTTTCGTTATGTAAGGAAACAAGTGGCGAGCATTTGGCGATTGTTAATCATCATTTCTGTTCAGGGGGGTCACACAGGTTTGAAATGGCATGTGAGTGATAAAATAATGACAGAATTATGTTTTTAATGAAGGTCATGCTACTTATCTCCAACAACAAAGTTATTTAAGAAAGAACACACGTGTTTTGAAGCAGCATTTTGTTCCCCTCAAGTGGTGGAGGAAATGATAAAGCAACAGAATGCTCAGGGTACTTCATTTTGCTGCTTCATACAGGATTTGTCCTTGAAACGCCTGGATCTTTGTGCTTGTAGAACACAGTTTCCGTTGAACAGTTTCCTATTCTTTCGAATAGATGACACATTCAGTTATCTTTCTGACTGTTGATTATTGCCCTGCATAGCAAGATGTGCAAAACGTAGCTTGTAATTGAAAACGGAAATGAACCATGGCTTCCCAGCTTTCAAATCTTTTATCTGTTTCTTAGTTCATCATTCTCACAAACACCCCTGTTTTTTCACTCATCATTCACTTTAGGTAAGTAGGATTATTCTCAATTCTTTCGGAATTGAGATTGCTCCGATGACATCACTCGTTAATCGCTATATCCCGCCAAGTGGCACCATTATCTTTTTTCATTAATACCTGTTGTGAAGAGGAAGTATGTATTGAGCACTCTCATCAAGCATGCCATTTTTAAACCCAGTGCTGAGAGGCTCCTCACTCAAAATGCAATTAGAGCTCTTTCTGGATTGCTTAGACGTCAACAGGTGCATCGAGTCATAGTAAGTTTCATTCATAGTTTAACGTCTTAGAACTGTAACATTTTAGATTTTATGCAGTTCATATCAAATATTGATGTGTGTTGCATATAAGTACTGGTTTGCTGAATCGCTCAGAATAATAGACTGGTTTGCCAGCGGGTATCGCCAGCTGTTTAATGAGATGTTTGTCATTCAAGCAAATGACAAGCATGTTTTTCAGTTTAAGTCTTCTGTTGCTATTTCTCAGTTTGTTTTTCATCCACTTACAGTGTTTGATACAAAGCCAGCTGAAAATATATTATTGGCAAAACATTTTAACAATACACTGCGCATTTTTTTTCTCCTGTAATTTTTAAAGGATGTATGAAGTAATTTCTCCTCATCACATTAACCATAGACATGATCCACTAATATTTGACTACCAGAAGCTTTCACAATACTTTAATCTTCATTTTGAACAGTGTATCTAATTTAAACCTCAACTAACTTTTAGTGAAATATTTAGCTTGTGCTGTCATTATTTGAAATACTGTAAATTACATTTATTTTGATAGGTAGAACTATACATTCAACCAAAGTGAGCACTTTTTGAGCTGATAAACATGAAAGAAAAAATGCATTGGTAATAGTTCATTAAAAAAAAATTAAAAAAAATAAAGACTATTCAAATATTCACAGACTGCAAATGGTACAATTAATATTAATAAGTGTTCAGAACAATACCTTCAAAGTACAGAAGGTTTCATGTCCAATGTTGTTACATTTAAATTCATTACATCCTTTTATTACATTATTTGAGATATAAAGTCAATTTATCTTTTTTGTGCCAGATGTATGATTCTAACTAATCAAATGCTTTTTAATTGCAATTCACAAGTGCTCCTCAATTATTTATCGCAACATCTTCTGAAAAATTATGGGCCACTGAACAGTGTTTGTTGAAAAAAAAAATTTCCCATTTACAGTAGATTGTGATGCTTCTAAGAACTTTGCTCTCAACATTAAAAGTGTTAAATGTTACCTGATGCATCAAGTCTGATATTTGAATCAGAAGTCGACACTGTAAATACTGGATTAGATCATTTAACAGGAAAATAAATGATTTAGCATGTCAAAAAACAATCATTCTGCGAATGAGATACGCATTTCTTCCGGCCTTCTGTCATTTTAGGTCACGCAGTTCATTTAGTCCATGAAATGACATAGTCAGGTTACACATTTGGCAGCCCATAAAAGACACACTGATAGTGTTTCGTGTTTGTGTGGGTAAAACTGTTGCTCTTTATACTTTTTATTAGTCATCGATCAGAAAGACATATTATGATGAATTTTTGTATTACCACCTGTATTATGATGAGTTTTACTGAATTTTAAAGTACAAAACAGATTTTAGTGTGATTTAACATTATATTAGTTTATAATAATGGCTGCAATGACTTGCAAAATGTGCAAACACTAAAATGCCATGCCATAATACATAAAAACACTGTCATTGTATTTTTAAAGTGAATATTTGGCAACTACAGTTGCCAGCAAACAGGATTTTTTTTTTTTTTTTTACAGCATCGGTTGATTTCAGGAATAATATTCAAAATTTTAAAGTTAAGTTCCTCTGCATAAATATTGCAACATTCTTCAATGAAGTTTGTATGCCTTTTTTGTATTTTTCTGACAACGTCAGCGCACTCAAGAGAATCCCTTCACAAGAGCGAGCAGAGAGCATGTGGGGCGAGACAGTGAGAAAGTAAAAGCAAGTCTGTTCTACTGAAGTTAGGAAGCACAAAAGATTTGCATTCATACAGATGAGGTAAAAATGCTTGAAGATTCAGTTGGAATGGATTCAATTCTCAAAATATTACCCAAAATATAGGCCTAGTATATACAGAAAAATATCAGTATAATCTAAATATTCTATAATCAAATTTATCAATATTTGTTTTGACCGCATCACTATCAAAATTCGAGTTCTGCAGCTTTAAGTCTTTATCTATTTGTTTTAAGGTCATCTATGGGAGTGCACCTTCAGATTTTGCAGTCTTTTTCTTTTGAGAAAGTGAAAAATATGACTAACACATCTTGCATTCAGAGGCATTTTGTCAAATAACATGCTGTTTAGTATGAGCATGTCTCTCCCTACTAGCTGTGGGAAATAGCTGAGAGCCATCCATTCGCAATCCTATTCATCTCAATGGCAATTGCATTGCTGGAACATGCACAAGCACCACAGGAGTGTCTGAATTGAAGTCATCTGTGTAAATATCATTAGAATAATTACCTATGATATGTCCAAATGTTTCAAAAGGAAGTACTGTCTGTGAGCTGTGAACTGTGAAATGGAAAACTGTGCTCGCCTGGTGATGTCATGATGTCTTTAAAGACTAAGTCAAAATTTCTCATCAGTGAAGACAGATCAATATAAGCAATTTAACAATGTGTCAGTATGTCATTGAGTTAAATAACTCCATTAGCTGGTAGAATCAACAAAATCCTTTTGTTGAGAGCCTGATGTCTGGTGCTTAATAACAGGGGTTTCCAATCTTTTAGATGCCACTGACCCATTATCATCCTTGTGTGACGGACCCCCATCCTAAAATTCAAAAGGCATCTATCTTTTATAAACACCCAATTTAATCACTGACAAATGAGTTTCTCTTGAGCTACATTCTGACTTGTAATGCAGCCTGAATCTTAATGGCACACTGTTTGTTTATTGGCTAAAGGAGAACTGGTCCCTTGACCTCCCAAGGATTATTTCTCCATTCTGACACCTAATAGAGTTTGGCTTCCTTGCCACTGTCACCTTTGGCTTGCTTAGTTGGGTACTATTCAACAATATTAATGATCTGGCTGCACTGACACTGTTGAATGAGAACTGAACTGAGCTGGACAATGACATATATTTATTTATTTATTTTTTTGCAGAAACGCTTTATAGGTGAAATGAACAAAATTAATAATTGAGGATCTTTGCAATGGAACTGAATTAACACTGAACTGACTTCAGCTGAACAACATCTGAAATGCATCACCATAAAGCTGCCTTGAAATAATCTGCATTTAGTGCTATATAAATAAAGGTGACTTGAATTGACATAGTTCAAAAGTCCCAGATCCAAGATCTGCCGTAACCCACCACTTTTCTTGCATCACCTTCCTCAACGGGGCTCAACATGGCAGCCGGGGTGGCGTCGAAGCCGCAGTGGCCAGCATGATGTTGCATCACGCCAGCCGCCAGGGCATGATGTGCTTGGTGGCCTCTGTCTGCCTTTGGACTGCTGAGAACTACTGGGTAAAGTCCACAAAATTGTTGCCAAAGAGGCCACCTTGCGAGACGGTAAAGTGCACTTTGTTGGCATCTCGCATCTCTGCAAGGTTCAGCCAGAGAATGCGGCTGTGAACCATGCGTCACACTTAGACTTAAGTAAGAAGTAGACTTTACAGAGTCCTTGACTCTTGCATTGTCAATACAAGATCGTGACCAAACTTTATGCACCTAACATCAGAACATTTATTCAATTTTTGGCCAAGATCTTCTATTGACAATACAAAAGTCCATTACTCTGTAAAGTCTGTAAAGAGTTGTTGTCGCTGTTTTTAACACACCGGAAAAAAGTTTGTCCTAAACCTGACAAACCAAGAAAGGTTCACATTTATTTTTGACATTGTTCCTGATCATTATAACCTCAATGTTTATCTGTGTGCTGCACATTTTATGGAGAACAGCTTCCAGAAGAGAGTACAAAAGCTTCTCCTGAAAGACGTAGCTATTCCCATTTTGTTGGGACAATCTATGGTTTATAGATCACAACAGTTCCAATTATAAGCTTTATGTAGTTGCTATGATAGCTATGATGTAAACAAAGGGCAAAGCTTGGCTCCGCTAGCCTGCTAACTAACATTACAGTATTGATGTAGTGTTTACTTTAGCTTTTGTAAGCTCTTTCTTTTGTAAAGACTGTTCACCGCTCCTGGAAAATGATCCATGATTTTGTGATTGATTACTGTTTGTATTACTGTAGTTTTCCGACAGATATGATTAAATGGTGGATAACGTATCTGTAAAAAAAATTCATAAATAACAACAATGTACCATTTTGAAATGTCCTGTGAAATCCATGCTTGCAAAGTCTGTGCTTGAAATCCGTTCAGCATAATCTTCTTGTTCGTTAACATTGTCAGGGTCTGAATCGGGCTCTTAATTATTTTAACATTGTTAATATTTACATCTGAGTAGAGTTCACGGTTATGCAGGGGCGTGACATTCCCCGAACACACACTTAGCGCTGCCAATCACAACATACTGGGCCGGAAATGGCATGTTCAACCAGACTGGGGAAAGAGAAGCTGTAATAACGTAAAATATGTGGAAAAATAGTATGCTTTTTGAACGATCAAGCATTAAAACATATTCTACTAGTGCTCCCCAAAAACAAAATCAAGACTTTGTAAAAGGGCATAATAGGACCCCTTTAAGGTCTGGAATCAGAGGTGCCGGTTCATGTGTGAAAGTTATTCTTCATTCTCCCTCCCAACCATTCTTTCACAGTTTGAGCCTGATGAATCTTGACAATGTCATCCTGGAATATAACCATGATGTGTCTTCCTACATGGTTGTATAAGAAATGAAAAGCTACATACTCCATAAATTAGGGTTAGACCAACTGTTGCCAAACATAACGTTTGCATAAGATGCTTGAAACATAATCACCACAATAATGATCCAATCATAGACTCTGACGCATTTGCACAAACAGTGTTTAAACCCAAACAGTGACTTTTGTTTTTGGCCGGGCAGTGTATTGGGGTTATTCGTGGTCTTCTGTAGTAATTTATCAATGCTTGTACACTTTTTCCTAAACAATGTTCCTTTTAATATTTGATGGTTGAAGGGTGAGTAAAATAAATGTCATCTCATTGTACTCAGTTTTTTTTAAAGTGCTTAGTTATTGCGTTCGTAGAGCAAAGCTTTGGCTGATTGTTTAGAGTTCAACGGAAGTTACTCCCATGATTCGCACAAGCCGTCATGATGGGTTGGAAATGGTGGATACTATTCATATAAAAGAGTGAATTATATACATACACATACATGCATATATTATGTGTGAATTATTCATTCAACTGTATAACCTGAAACAGTTATCAAATCTCATTCTGTAACTACAGTAGAGAAAGCGCTTGTGGAGTGTTAAAAGTAATTTTTTGTTCTATAGCTCTGGCCTTTGCCTCAGAAAGCCTGTCCCCATGAGTCTCTATGACAACCATATCCTCACATCCAGAGCTAATACACTTCAGCCACACTGTGAGCATGTAATGGTGTGCTTTAGTACTATGATTTTTATTTCTCACTCTTCAGTGAATATATGTTATGATCTGTGGTGCTGACAGTAGCAGACTGTGAAAAATACCTCAAACAAAACACAGGTTCAAGGGACAGACATAAATACCTGATACCCATAATGAAAATGGGCTAGCGGTTTAAATTCTGAAAGAAAAAAAAGGATCATTTGAGACCTTTTGTCCAGGCCGTGAGGCTTTTTTCAAGCCCAATTTCCTTTTCCAATTTCAGATCCGCTTTAGAGAAAATTATATTCGTCTTTTATCAATGGCCTCAGCGCCAGTCAGTCGCAGCACACTCGCCTGCTCTGCAAGGACAATCTGACAAACTTCTATTTGACATTAACACTCTTTTTGATCTCCATACCTTTCAGATGCTTTGTGGCAAATGCTGGCATGTAGCACTATTCTCAAGATCTCCGAACACAATGCTGTGATGACGTGCAGCTCCTTTAATGCAGTCAGATGAATAAGCAGCACTTCTACAGGTATGAACAGTGAACAGCCATGCATGATATTTCAATGGAGCAAACCAGGTGAACTCGGCAATGTTACTCAGTGAAAAAAACTGAACTCAAGAGGCCATACGTTCACATAATTTAATGTAATGTCTATAAAGGCCACTAGATCAAATGTTTCTTGATATATGACTCACACAGCACTGTAACTGTACACTATAACTCAATTCATTTATGATGACTTGCTGGTTTAATAAGTGAGTCAGACGTTTGTTAAATCAAATCAAATCACATTTATTTATGTAGCACGTTTAAAAACAACACACGTTGGCCAAAGTGCTTTACATATAGCCCAGCACATATAATCTGACATCATAAAACAAAATATAATACATATTACAAAAAGTTTAAATTAGTCAAAAGCTAGAGAGAAGAGATAAGTCTTTAAAAGAGATTTAAATGCATCAAGGGTGGCACAAGATCTAACATGGAGGGGTAAACTGTTCCATAAACAGGGAGCTGCAACAGAGAAGGCCCTGTCTCCTAATGAATTTAGTCGAGACTTTGGAGTGGTTAACAAAAACCTATGTACAGACCTTAAAGGCCTAGAGGATGTATGTTTATTAAGAAGTTCACTAATGTAACTTGGTGCCCATTTAAGCCCTTAAAAACAAATAATACAATTTTATACTTAATCCTAAATTTGACTGGAAGCCAATGAAGGGATGCTAGTACAGGTGTTATATTGTCATACTCCCTTGTCGCAGTTAGAAGTCTTGCGGCAGCATTTTAAACTCACTGCAGGCGTGAAAGTGATGCATGAGAAATACCATAGTACAATGAGTTACAATAGTCCAATCTAGACGTAATAAAAGCATCCATAACAACTTCCAAATCATTAAAAGGTTTAAATTTTGCTATATTCCTTAATTGGAAGAAGCCACCTCTAACCACTGAATTTATATGCTTATCAGATTTTAAGTCGGCATCAAAAATAACTCTGAGAATCTTAGGTTTAATAATAAAGGCCTAATTTATCAATTACATGTTCAGTAGAACTCGGAGGGCCAAACACTATCACTTCAGTCTTTGATTCATTCAAGTGGAGGAAATTGGCAGACATCCACTCCTTAATGTCACTAAAACAATCAAAAAGAGACTGCATGGCTGAATTATGCCCCATTTTCATAGGTAGATAAAGCTGTGTATCGTTGACGTAAAGATGATAATATACATTATGTCTTTTTACAAATATCCACCAATGGAAGCATGTAAATAGAGAATAAGAACGGACCCAATATTGATCCTTGTGGAACCCCACACTTCATTGGAGCAGAAGGTGATGAAAAATTTCCTAATTCCACAGAAAACATTCTCCCAGACAAATATGAGTTAAACCAATTAAGAGCTTTACCCTGAATCCCTGCCCTGTTAGAATGATTCAAAGTGATAACTTAAAAGCTGGTGTTTGTGATTGAGAGTGTACACAATGCAAAAGAAAGATGTGTTTTCATTTTATTTCACTATGTTCCCTTCGATACATTTAATTGCATGCTCACAAATTAAAATATTGTAAAATAAGGTGTGTGAAGCAGACCTTAGTCTTGCTACGTCAGTGTATTTCAACCTTATAAACGAACTCTGTTCTTAATTTAGTTGCACCATTAGTTCATAATCAGGCAAGTTGTATCTACAGTATTAGGTTGTAAAGCAGTTTATCTTGTTTCAGTTGATGTTTAAATGTTCTTTTGATAAAAAAATTACATTTTATATGTTAGACATAAACGATCATGAAATCTAATAAACACTCTAATGAAATAAAACTAAAATAAAAGATATTATCAACAAAATAAATCCAACTCCTCAAATATGTAAATATTTGGGAATAAGTAAGGAAATATGTAAGGCATAATTCACAACTAGCAGTGCAGTAAACTATTTCAATGCACGACATGGAGGCAAAGAAATGTCTGATGCGAAGCCTGCTTATACCGTGGACATTTGCCAGCATTGACAATTTAAAGCTGCAGTTGATGTTTGCATGGTAATATTTGACGAGAAGGGTAAAATTTATGGTTATTTCCGTCAGTTATGGCTCATTAGATCTAGCATTCTGCCTGCTTCAAATCAGATATAGAGATAGAGTAAGATTATTTATTTGAATGAATGAATTATAGCAGGTATTTGAATTAATTATCAAGAGAGAGAGAGAGAGAGAGAGCTGCGTGAGTTTGATTACTTCAAAATAGCAATGTTACCCCCTCGTTGCTCAGAAATATATTGTAGCGATCCAGTAGCAAAGTTATTTTATGACTATAAGTCACAGGGCAGCTTTGATAAGTTTCTGAGCTGCTGAATGTCAATGTGTGTGTGCAACGCAATCTTTTCTCTCTGTGTGCGAGTGTGTGCTATGTGTGTATGCACTTCAATGGAACCAGGGTCTAATTGAAGTTCCCGGTAAAAATGTCGCCCTCAGCAAGTTCCTGCTGGTTTTTCAAAGTTCAGGAACTTTCAGGGGTGGGACTTAGACGCTGAACATGCTGATTGGTTGAGTTCTTGCTGCTTTTTATTTGGTTGACTCTACGTAGCATTTTATTTCAGCCACCATTTTTAAAAGTCTGTTGCAGTGCGTGCAGGAAGAGTTGTTTGCTATTCGAATCAACAATGGAGTTTAAAAAGTAAAGACAGATGGACCGATGACGGGGTTCAGACTTAATTAAGCTTAAATTCAGAGGATGAAATGGAGAGTAGCGCACCATCCTTCTTCACTAATTTGCCTAATCTTCACGGTACTTTATATCGAGATGGGAACGCAGACAGCAATAGTTTTGGGGAGAAAAAGTTCTTGGGAAAAGGTTCCTGGGACAAATTGCTCTGGATTATTTCGGTTTAAACGCGGCACTTAATCTTATACACTATTTTTCAAAAGTTTGGAGTCCTTAATATTGTTGTAAAAAAATTATACATTTTTACTAAGCAAGACCAAGGACACATTAAATTGATCAGAAGTGACATTTACATAGTTAGATCAACATTCACAATACTGTATTTGAATCAACATTAAACTAAATCGAGTTGTCATCTGAAATTAGCATAATACTGCAACGCTCAAACACTCATTTATGCCACAGCTAGGTTAGCATACACACAGATGGTGCAACCGGCCCAGAGTGAACACATCAGCAGATGCTTTATGTCATGTCTGAGTGATTCTGCCTGTATTCTGTCCTAGGCATGGATTCAAACAGCACGTCTGGACCCAACCCCACAGAAGGTCCCAGCAAAAACACATCCTGCGTGATTCTTCTCTCCCTCACGCTTTCGCTTCTGGCCGTACTGACCACGGCGATGAACTGCTTGGTCATCACAGCCATCATCGTCACGCGCAAGCTGCACCATCCCGCAAACTATCTCATCTGCTCTCTAGCCGTGACCGACCTTCTGGTGGCCGTCTTAGTCATGCCCTTCAGCATCGTCTACATAGTGAAGGAGACGTGGGTCATGGGTCAAGTCATGTGCAACATCTGGTTAAGCGTGGACATCACCTGCTGCACGTGCTCCATTCTGCACCTGGCGGCCATCGCTGTGGACCGTTACCGCTCCATCACGAACGCCGTGGAGTACTCGAGGAAGAGGACATCCCTACGGGCCGCCGTCATGATCAGCATGGTGTGGCTCCTCGCTATAGTCGTCACTCTCCCGCCGATGCTGTGGAGACAGCAAGAGGAGAACGACTGCATCATAAAGCACGAGAGCATCGTCTTTACCATTTACTCCACATTTGGGGCTTTTTACATCCCGCTAATACTCATTCTCATTCTTTACTACAAGATCTACCGAGCGGCGAAGACTCTTTACCAAAGGAGAGGGGCGAGTTGCCTCAACAACTCGGAGACGAACGGACACATGCTGCCCAAGTGCAGCGACAGGGAGCCGATGAGCCCCGACACACTGAGCCCTCCGGAGAAATCCGTGTCTGAACCCTCCACCGAAGGCGACAGAGTGCGCATCGCTGTGAAAAGCCCAAAGTCTCAGTCTCGCAGGGAGCGGTCCGTCAGGAGGCATCGCATCTCGAGCACGCGCGAAAAGAAGGCCGCCACCACTCTCGGACTCATACTAGGGGCTTTCGTCATCTGCTGGCTGCCGTTCTTCATCCACGAGGTGATCGTTAACGTCTGTTCGTCCTGCACTCACTCTCCGGACATGGCCAACTTTCTGACTTGGCTGGGATATCTGAACTCTCTCATCAACCCTCTGATTTACACCATCTTTAATGAGGATTTCAAAAGGGCTTTTCAGAAGTTGATCAAGTGCAAGAAATATTTCTAGCGTCAATGGAGGAATTACGTCACGTGCGCGTACGCCATTGAAAAAAATACAAAGTACGAAGAACCTAATTAAACTGAGGAATTTTTTCTGCTAAAACTATTACATTTTCTTTTAACTTAAATCTATTTTGTTGTTTGTTGTTGTTTGTCATGTCATGTTTACGCTGCCCCAACAGACGCCCGACTATATAGAACGCACGTTTTTAACGGTCACAAAGTTCAACCTCAAATGTAGTACCAACTCAGACAATATGCGATTTCGGACGCAGCACGTTACTATGCTTTTGGAGAACAGTCATGACTTGTTGGTTAGATTCTCCAACTATGCATCTTAAAGCTACACTGTGATTTTTACCCCCATCTAGCGGTGAAAAGGTATATGACCATCCAGTGAATATTAGTTTCCGTTCCTCTCAATTCCGATTTCGTTTTAACTCCTAAGGTGGCCAATGTAGTCCAAGATGAACATGGCTTCCAGTTCGACCTCGTCCATGAGTGTTAACTCAAATGTAAACGCGAAAGGCGAAGCTTGAATTAACGGGTATGTCCCTCTTTGGCTAATGTACTTTCAAGATGGAGGGGCAACATGGCGACCGACATTAGAACCCCTTACCCGTATGTATTTTCAATGGCATATTCTACATTCACGAGAATATTTTATTACTTGAATGAAGTAATTATACATTAATGAGCACATATATTTTTGAAAGAACTAAGTGTTTTTAGCTAAGAATATACTAAAAGAGTTACACAGTGTAGCTTTAAGCAGAGATTTACTGTACATCACTATAGGGGAAGCGCACTTCCGAGTGGGATTCAAATTTGGGTCGGTTACCTTGCAACAATTACGAACACATTCATTGTCTGAAGAATTTAGTCTACTTTAATTTATTTTAACTCAATATTACTGTTTTACATTAATGGATTATCCTTTTTTATTTTACATTTTCATCTTACTTAACATGGCTATTGATCAGTATCAGTAAACAATCAGTTTATCTTGAGTTCTATTGAAGCTGCTTTGATACGATCTTACGAATAAAGGTGACTTGACTTGACTATTGATTTTATGTAGGTTTTTTTTATTTATTTATTTTTTTACCTGGCATACAACAACAAATATTCCTATTTTAATTTATTAGAGTACTGAACTACATGAACTGAGATTAAGAGCTAATTCAATTATTCATGTGGTTCCAATTCAAGTGGATTCTATATAGCAAATTTAAATTGACTGAATTAAAAAGAGTTTAAATTAAACAATAATAATAAAAGTAGTGAAGAATTGCGTTTAAATGAACTCATTTTTATTGAAAAATTTAACAACAAACGAGTGTAATACAAAATAATTACACATAATCAATAATACTCTGAGGCATATGAATGACTTTTCACTTTTCATACATTTTCATGAATGTCTTAAATTTAAATAAATCGGTAGCACTTCATTTTACAGTCCTGTTCCCCATGGCATGTACATATTATGTAATTTTTATAACTGGGTAATAACTAGGTACTAACCTTAACCCGTGTATTTACCTTGCACCCAGTACTTTCTTAGGTAAGTAACCCGTAAGTACACTTACTCTACAAAAAGTGCAACCTAGAAATTTATATATGCAAGTTAGACCTGAACTATATTTTAGTGGGTTTTAACAATGTAGATTTCAAACAAACCGTAAAGTTGGTGTGCGAAAGTCATGTTATTTTTCATACGATGTATAAATTCAGGGTAACTATTTACAATGAGGTCCCATAGTTAACGTTAGCTAATAAAAATACATTTTATTTTTTTAAAAACTATACAACTATTCCCTGTATAGTTCATGATTTCTCAAGTCCATTAAATAAACACAACTTTTAATTTTAATTTTGATGCATTGGTAAATGTTGAAATTAACATGGATAATTAATGCTTTAGAAGTAGTTCAATTATCATTTTTTGTTAACTAGTAATACAGTTAACTATTGTAAACAAATGGACCCATATTGTAAAGTGAAACCACAATCCGTTTACAGCACATTAGCATAAATATTGAGCCATGCATTTGTGAAATGTGGCACAGACAAAGTTTAGATAATATGACATATAATATATGTAGATGGATTAAAGCACAGGCATACGATTATAATTATAGTACCAGTAAAACCTTTGGACACATTCGACTGATTTTATATTACTCATGATCTTAGAAAAACCAATGTAAAATCTTAACTGATCAACAAGTCATGACAACATATGTTTTTCCATTGCTTTTTAACTCTTTTTTTTTTTTAATAAGTTATACAAGATTCAACTCATTTTTTAAAGTCTGTAATTGTAATTTGAAAGTTGAAATACTTAAAAAATGTAGGCCTACTTAATTTAAAGCAGGAACTTTTTTTTTTTTTCAGTTAGTGCATAATTTTATAGTTTTGATGACTTGTGCCCGGACTTTTCACTGGTACTGTACATTACACAAACAATGGACTGGTTTATTATTAGATACTTTATGCATTTGGGCATCTGAGGTAAATTTGTTAGGCAAATATGTTGTGCATTTGTTTATTTCTTTGTTAAGAATGTTACTGTATGTTTTATCTGATAAGACTTGCGTTTACTGAAGTTATAGTGAGACCAAAGATGTGAACAGAGAACGTAGTTTCACTAAAGTAATTCATATATAATCTTATAGAATCTGATGATCTAATAAGGGCCCATTAAGTACTAAATATTTGTACTTACTTATAGATATTGTACATATCTGTTGTTCATGTTAATAAATGTTTTGGACAATATAAAACATATATTGATTGTATTGATATAATGTGACACACCAGATCATGAATCATAACAATTTATAATTATAAGAAAGCACAAATTGTAAACGGTTACACTATAGGGTTAGTTACTTGTAATTGCGCATAATTTACTGTTATTGCTATATGTGTAATATGAGACTATGTCACCTTAAACATGTATCTGAATATGAATCTGAAAATTGTTGACTCAAAACTTTAAACAAATGACAGGAAGTTATTTCCGACAAATGTTGTAGCATGAAAAGTTAAAAGATTTTATACATGTTTTTTTATACTCATATTTTTCTTGTATTAAATTAAAACTGATGCCATAACATCCTGTCGTCCCTTTTTACCTCTGTATCTTCATGAAATTTCATTTTTAAAATACATTTCATCTCATAATGTTATAAAAAAAATACAATGCGATGTAAGCATACACATGGCTTATATTCAGATCATATTCATAAATGTTTTATGTCACACTAAATGACACCATTCACTGCAAAGAGCCAGAATCGTTTTAGAGAATCGCTTTGTTTTGACAGTTCATTTCAACCGGCAGGTTCATTAAACTGATTCACTGTTTTGTTTGAGTCATCACTCAAAATATTCCCACAAGTCCACAAATAACATTTGACACCCTTATTTACATTTTTATTGTGTTTGTGCCTGTTAAACACTACTCAGTTTTGTTGTTGTATTAATGTAATCTAAGGATAATGAAGTAAATAAATGCATCTACTTTATCAAAAAGAGGTACTTTGATAAATAGAGCAGGGTTATAATCATTAACTAAAACTACAGCTATTGAAAGTGCTGATTAAAGCTGAAATAAAAGAAACTGAAGCTGAAATAAAATACAATTCAGCCTAAATATTACAAACTTACACTAAACGAAATATAAAAAAAAAATGCTGCTTTGGTAATAAACTGAAGTTTAAGTTTAAGTTGAACCACTAAAATTATTACATGGAAATAAATAAAAAATTATAGCTTGATGACAAACTTTGATGTTGGCTAGACAAAGCCTGAAAGTTTGAAATAACTTAAGTCAATAACAAGTTTAGATGTTCAGGCACACTGGTAACATGCTTTATGAAGTTGCTAGCATAATCATTGGTAACATGTTTCGCATTTTAACACATTGTTAACACCGTTGCTACCATTTTAGTATGAATTACTTAAGTATGTTGCAGGCATATCTCTTGCGTGAGACAATGCTATCATGATTTATAACATGTTGGATAGACTATTGGATATTGGACTAAATGGATAGATAGATAGATAGATGCTACTCTAGTGCTCATTTTGTGTTCAGAACTCTTTTATAAGCTTCGGTTTTCAGAGGAGTTTCTCTACCAGCATTTCTCTGTATTTTTTGCACCATTCATTTCCCTTGTATTTTAACAAGATGCCCAGTTTCCTCTGATCTACAGCAGCCCACAGCCTCATGCTGCCACCACCACCACTTCTCAATGAACCGTGTGCTTTTTGAGCTGTTGGAAGTGTCAGGTTTTCACATACGACTTCGGGATTGGGGATTAACAAGCTCCATCGCAGTCGCATCTGTCTGTACTATCTTTTCCCACATCGCATAGGTCACTATTAAGGTTTGTTCCACTTGGTTCTGTCGGAGAAATGGCTTTTTTGTGCCACTCTCCCTTATGGGTCATTGTTATTCAAAGCTCTCAATGTGCTCAGGCAGTTTTGATGTCGCGTTCACGTCCTGATAACTCCTGATAATAATACTGCCCACAGGGACATTCAGACATTTGGGTATTGTTTTGTTGGCTACATATACCGATTATATTGGACTCTTTACCAGGAATGCTCTTCATTTTCATATTTTCCTTCCTGAATAATGAGCCCTTATCTGTGTGGTTTTTACGTAGAAACATAGTGGTTATTTCAATTATTCACAGGCGAGGAAAGTGCAAGGCTGTGCCCTCATTAGGGCCATTTATTTTTCATATGTGCGTGTGTGTGTCTGTCTGTGGCTGCTGTAACAACGGAGTTGAATATTTTAAGACTTCAAGGTTTTTATTATATTTTTTTGAGAGAAAAAAATCCAATAAAACATCACTTTACAATAATTTGTGTTTCAGGGCTTAGAAATGATATCAGAAGGAGCAACAGGGTTTGTATTTATTTAACTTGATTTGATTGGAGAATTGGAGAAAATATTGCAATATTTTACCGTTTACAACCAACCAACAGAAGATTTTGTATGAATTTGTTCATTAAACTGATCCCCTGTTTTGTTTGAGTCATCACTCAAAAGTATTCCCACAATTCCCAGAACTTTCTGTGTGGAAAGTTTTGTGCACGCGCACATTCGAAGCGACCGCCCAGAAAGCCGTCAAATAATTGTGAGTATCTTTGTAAACATAGTTGTTAATGTCTTCAGTGAACGTGAACAGTTGAGAAAGTAAATGCATGTGTACACACAGTATATTAGTTCTGTGCATTCACTCTTAAAGTGACAGCAGCATAATATTTCTGCTGCTATCTGTTTTTAAAGTTAAACCAACAAAAGACAAAGAAAAAAAAAATACTCACTGCTCTTGACTGACTTTTGTAACTTTAATATGGAAGTTTTAAATGTATATAGTTAGTCTAGTTCTAGCTGTGGTTTCAAATTTGGAGAAGAGAATTGTGAATGTTAAAGGATTAGTTCACTTTTGAAAAAACTTTTGCTGATAATTTACTCACCCCCATGTCATCCAAGATGTCCATGTCTTTCTTTCCTCAGTCGAAAAGAAATTTAGGTTTTTGATGAAAACATTCCAGGATTTTTCTCCATATAATGAACTTCAATCGGAACCGGATGGTTCAAGTATCAAAAGACGGTTAATAACTGTTTCAGATGCAGCTTCAAATGTCTTTAAACGACACCAGACGATGAATAAGGGTCTTATCATGCAAAACGATCGGTTATTTCAAAACTTATTCCAAAAATGTAACTTTTCTAAGGACAAATGCTAGCCTTTCTATATTCTCTGAGGCGCGTTTGTAACGTCACGTATTACGTAATTACGTTCAAAAGGTCACGGGCGACGTAGCCGGAAGTACAGAATCAAAATCGTCCGACATCGTTGTTTTTCCTTTTAATTCCTTTTTTTGTAAACGGTGTTTTAGTTAGTTTGCACGTTCAACCTATGCGTTCAACTTGTAAACACTGACTCTGTACTTTCGGCTACGTCGCCCGTGACCTTTTGAACGTAATTACGTAATACGTGACGTTGCAAACGCGCCTCACAGAATAGAGCAAGGCTGGCATTTGTCCTTAGAAAAGTTACATTTTTGGAATAAGTTTTGAAATAACCGATCGTTTCGCATGATAAGACCCTTATTCATCGTCTGATATCGTTTAAAGACATTTGAAGCTGCATCTGAAACTGTTATAACAGTCTTTTGATACTTGAACAATCCGGTTCCCATTGAAGTCCATTATATGGAGAAAAATCCTGGAATGTTTTCATCAAAAACCTAAATTTCTTTTCGACTGAGGAAAGAAAGACATGGACATCTTGGATGACATGGGGGTGAGTAAATTATCAGCAAAAGTTTTTTCAAAAGTGAACTTATCCTTTAACTGGTATCTAAAATTTTGGGGTCCTTACTGCCTGTTTTTGCAAAAACAAGGCCAGTTAAAAAAAAGGTTCCCTTGTTTTAACTAAATTCTGCACACAATATAATAATTTGTTCCCTTGTTTTACTAAATCAAGTCAGAGGAAATGGAGAATGAATAAATTCAAAGTTTCCCAGATAGCAAACTGACATTGAATCAACGTGGAAATATGACATCGAAACAACGTTGATCTGACATTGTTTTGCTCATCGAATTAACGTTGAACCAACGTCAGACGCGTCATTCTTTCAAAACTAACGGAAAATCAACTTGAAATCAACGCGTTGTTTCAACGTTATGAAAGCAAACCAATTTTCGATTTTGATTTAGCTTTGAAGAATGCCGCGTCTGACGTTGGTTCAACGTTAATTCGATGAGCAAAATCAACGTTGTTTTAATGTCATGAGAGACGTCGTTTCCACGTTGATTCAATGTCAGTTTGCTGTCTGGGTTACCAAAACGAAGAAACAAGTTGTGGGAACAAATTCCAAATTAGTGGCCACAATATATTTTTCCCGCCTGCCATGTGCGGGGCTCCGTATTTCAGTTTGTTGCCAAGGCAACATTTCTCAATTGCAGTTAGCCTAATCTTAAAACTTGTCACCATTCAGTTCAGATTAAATTTGTTTTCATAGATTTTCAGTTTGTCTTCGATTATTACGTCTTTGTTCAGATTCCCGCCACTCATCGCTCTCCTTGGTTGCAGTCATTATTATTTCATCAGTGTCAGCTGTGTTCTATTAATTATCCTCAATTTTGTTTGCTTTATGAGTTCATCCCTCACATTCATTCTCTGTCTCTATGTTACCTTTAGAGTGTGTTGTCCTGCCCTGCCCTGTCTGTGTTATTTATATTACCCTCATTACACTTCATATTGGAACTTTATTCATCATCTTCGTCTGCCTTCCAGCTATCACCTAATTAAAAAAAACTTTGAAATGACAAACACAATAAAATTACTAAACAGAATTACAAAATATAGATTATGCAAGTGTGGTCTGCCTACTGTGGTTCAGAATGACTAAGCGTTATTATCATACTGATGGTATAAAACTGTACATTTCTTGTCAATTACCATTTACCACCCACTACTACTTCTACCAATGACAGAAATAAGCACAGTTATCATAGCAGAATATGTGAGAGCATAGCTATAGTGTAGCGATTATAGTGCAAATGTTAATATAAGATTATTGAGAAGGTTTAATAACAGTATTTTTTACTATTTGGTTACAAATTAGATGTACTGTATAAATTGTCTTGATGTAGATGTATAAAACCAACCCGATCTCACGGGAATTCGTACGAATTTTACGAGGTGGCTAATTTGTAACAATTCATACGACCTCACTCGTACGAATTAGTACGATTTGTGCAAAATTGTACATATTTGACGAATTGGCCAATTCGTATGAATTCGTACAAATATCCTACCCCTGAACCCGCCCCTAAACCTACCCATCACTTGGGTTTAGACAAATCGTACGAATTACGAGTGAGGTCGTATGAATTAGTACGAATTAGTCACTTTTTAATCAGTACGAATTGGTCGTGAGATGGGGTAGATAAAACACAGTTTCATTGAACCCAGTAGGACGTTCAGAAAGTGAAAGTACAAAGAAAGTGATATGTGAAGGTCAAGTATAACCTGTGGAATCTGAACAAATCTAAGTTAGAGAAAAACATAGCTAATCTAAGCCACTAAGAAAAATAGTGGCAAAAATGGCATTTTACACTTTGAGATAGCTGCACTCTACCCTCCTCCTCCCTGACACAGCATCCATTTCTTAACCCAAATACAGTTCACCAGGGAAGCTTCTGTTGAAGGCAGATGAAAGCATATATATTTTTCTATAAGTCCCAAAATAGTTGTACACATCTTCTTGTGCCTGGTCCATCCATGTTCCCGTTAGCCTGGATGAATGACATTTTGAATGGTACTTGAATGGTACAAAAGGTAAAGCTAAAAAGGCTAAGACAGAAAAGAGCATGCTATACATATATATATACATATACATATAGTTTAGTTGAACATCACTGAAATTACTTTCAAAACACTGGTTTACCATCCATTACTTGAGACCCGTAGTTCTTAAAAGGCTTCATTTATCTTCAATATCTTGTATAACACCAGAGGCTTTTGCTCAGTATTTGAATCTTATGGTGTCTGTGTGCAATGTGGCAAGGCGAGCTCATCAACTGTGGTTAATAAGTTGTGACACGTATCGTGAGAATACGGTTGGTGGGCTGAAGAATTAGCTTCTCACGGTCATGAACCCAAATGATGCTCAAGCCAAACAGCGTTGCAAAAAGCTTCCCAACAGTCTAATGATGTTCAAACCTAAGACTGTGTAACAGTGATATTTTCATTTCAGGCAGACTGTCTGAACTACTGCGTATGCATGACACTCATAATAACCAGAATTCAATACTGGTGTCAAAAAGTCTGAGACTACATCGAGAATCTGGGATTTTAAACATTGAGTGTGTAAAAGTCCACTAAAAGTCACTAATCAAATAATATCTGATCATGTGACTATTTTGTACAGATGGACAAAGGTTCTTGCTTTCATTGGAGTTTGAGATGTTCTTTGGACCATCTCAAGTCATGTTGGAGAACATGATCAACAGGTTTAACACAGACTTATGGAGTTCATGCCGTTTAAATGCTGCTAACAAAAAAGAAAAAAAAAGAAAAAAAAAAGAAGAAGAGAGAAACTAAGTATTAAAAAATTCATTATTTTTTCAATTCCATGGTTTACTTGGTCTTGTGATGTTGAGCATAAAGCAACACTGCCTCCCTCTGAATATTACACACACTGCAACAGGACTAGTCTAATAAGTGACTTCCAACTTGGTTTTCTTCAGAACCCCGTACATATATTACCATGAACTGCATAGGGAAAACAATATGCAAAAGTTATTTGTTTTGCAAATTGTTTTTCTTACATTTGGATAGTTTCATGTTCTCAGCAGTCAATCATTTAATGCATAATACATGTGTCTGGCACAACCGGTCCACGTTGGCATCGGTCTATGGATGCTTCTACAAAGTGATGGATGAATTTTCAGCAGAATGCTGTACAGCTTTCCTTGATTTAAAAATTGTTCTGCCTATTTTTTATGTATTAAATAACAGTCGAACTGTATATTCGACTGTTTTTACTGTATTTTATTATATATTTTTTTAAATTATTCTTATTTCTTTTGATTATTTTAATTTCTTCTATGTAAATCACTTTGAATTACCATTGTGTATGAAATGTGCTATATAAATAAACTTGCCTTGCCTATTAACCAGCCCATTCTCACTCCCAAGGCGTCACCTAACTGACGCCTTGGGAAGCATTTGGACATGCTTCAATATCTGACGCTTTAGGCGCCCTTTAGCGTCAGTTAGATGACGCCCTAGGATCGCGTGTACCCTACCCCCACCCCACACCTAAACCTAACCGCGTCCTCTAACAGACGCTTTCCTTTAGCGTCAGTTGGATGACGCCGTAGGAGCGCGTCATGTAAGTGACGCTAAAGGGCGCCTAAAACGTCAAATATTGAAGCATGGTCAAAGGTGACGCCTTGGGGTGAGAATGCGTTGCATTAACGCATGGTTATAAGTTGCAACTAGAAAATACATTTTGGTCCAAAAATACGACTTTATTCAGCATTGATTCTGTTGTCAGTGACGCTGATGACGTAAGAGTCTGCAGACGCATTATCTGGTGCGTCCGTCTATTCGGGTTCAAACAAATGTGGCTGGGCAAAAAAAATACAAGTCTTCCTCAGTGTAGAAATCCTTAGACTCCCTCAGACTGTGCACAAAGCTCTTTCGCACCAGATTACACGTCAGCAGCGTCTTACGTCACCAGCGTCACTGAACGCGGAGAGAGTACAATGCTGAATAAAGTCGTAGTTTTTGTTATTTTTGGACCAAAATGTATTTTCGATGCTTCAAAACATTGTAACTAACCCACTGATGTACATGGACTACTGATGAGTCTGTATTACCTTTCTGGACAAGGACAGTATACCATACATACATTTTGAATGGAGGGACAGAAAACTCGACTACATCTAAAATATCTTAAACTGTGTTCTGAAGATGAACGGAGGTCTTACGGGCTTGGAACGACATGAGGGTGAGTCATTTATGACATCATTTTCATTTTTGGGTGAACTAACCCTTTAAAAGCAATGCATTACAATATTGGGTTAATCCCTAAAAAAAGGTAAGTTACTTTTAATGAAAACAAATGTTACAAGTTACTTTTGTGTTGCTTTTTCTAACCTGGGCTTGCTTATTTTTTAATATCAAATAAATAAATGTTGTATTCTTTTGGCAAATATAAAGGCCCTTTCACACCAAAATTGAAATGAATATGCCTTCAGCTAGAATGCTGGAGAATAGGACACATGAGAAGAAAGTTCAAAACTCTTATTTTAGCAATAAAAACAAAACAAATTTTAAAAAAATTTGTGATGTGAAATGTGAAGTCTTTTTTGCTTATTAGTAATAGATCATCAAAGATTGGCAGCAAAGATATTAGGTAATAAAGTGAGATTAAATACATAAAGTATATTAGTGTTAACATGTTTAATCATTGCAGGTTTGTGTAATCTTGTGAGCATTTCTGTTTTTATTCATTTTGAGGAATACTGAATCTGTTTTTGTGCAAGAGAGAGGAGTAAGTGCATGCTTCCACTTAGTCTAGAACTGCAATAACACAGCATGCACAATGCCTCTGCACTTACTCCTGATTTCTCTCAACATGGGGACAGGAGAGCTGTCAGTCAATAACTGGGAAAGCAACTCAGATATTTGTTGCAAATTCACAAAAAGTAATGCATTACTTTACTCTTTACTTGAAAAAAGTAATTTAGTAACTGCATAAATCACATTACCCCTAAAACTGTCTGCGATCTTTTCAATTCAACAAAAATAAGGGCACATGAAATGTCTGTTGAATATACTTTATTTTATCGTAATTCATTTATAAAATGCAGTATTGCTCTAGTTTCAAATAATTTCCATGCATACGAATGAGTCATGACATTTTGTTCAGGGTAATTGCATTGCATTGATATCCGTCCTTACAGTGAACGAGATAAGGATGAGGTAACTCTGGGACCTATTCGCCAATCTCTCTCTGCTTGCAGATTAAAGTTTCAAACGAACTGATTTCCTGAAGCAATGGGATGTGCGGTCAAGTGGTGCAATATGAGAATAATAGTCTCATGCAAAGGTGAAAAGGCACTGGCTGAAACAGGAGGTACCGAACCTCATTTTACTCGTGCTTCTGATAGTATCAGCCCTTGCAATACTATTCTATAGTATCACATGCATTATGGATAAATGACATGCCTTTTAGTGCATCACAGTAAATCAACATCTATTAAAACAGCATTTTTCCGTGTTGTCATGTTGCTTGCGGATTCAACAAAGGCTTCCAAGTTCACGAGGATTTTCACTGCCTTAAGAAAGACGGATGGGGAATCGACTTTCAGAAAGTTTCAGTCTGAATCCCATTTTCAATAAAAAATATTATGGGGATTCTTGTTAACTGCTTGATCAGATCAGGCACTGAATCGCATCATACGAAACAGGCCCTGTTTACGAGAAACCATTTATGAGATTCCATCAGCCCTGATGCCCTTTCGATAATTTATCTAATAACACATCATGCATTTCAAAAAGTACTCAATGCTACTGGCTGGTTTCATTCTGATAAACTGATATGTGTGCTGCTCGGTTCTCTGCTGAATACATCCATCATTCAGACAGAGTCAAAGAGTCAAAGTAAAACAAACAGCATGACAGATACACAAACTAATCCATGCCTCAAAATCTTCCATGTCCTATGCATTTCCCTTCAGATCTTTCAGGAAACAACATGTCCAGATATAAAACAGCACTCAACATGCAGTAACTTAAAAATTCCAGTCAATAATTTTTTTAATCTAATTTATCTGATATACAAATATGGCTTTTTGAAGACTTGGATTATAGCTTACATGGCAAATTGAACACTTTTATGACGTTTTTTTTCCCCCTTTATGGTGGAATATAAATTAAATAGCCATTCACTTTCCCTTTTATTTTCATAGAAGAAAAGAAAATATGGTTTGACAAATATGGATGAGTAAATGAAGACAAAAATGTTCTTTTGTGGGTAAAATTGTGAATAGACAGATATTTCATTTATTTATATATTTATAGACATTTTAATAGCATCTCCTAATATGTGCCATCAACTGAAAACAAATATCTGTGCTAATGTTTCATATATTTAAATAGTTAAATGTAGGTAAATATTACTGTTTCTTAGTGTGTATTGCTAATTGGTGCACATATAGAAAAATGATTAAATCCTATTATTCCTTGAGGTAATTTAGTAAAAAAAATATTATAAGAAATATGCACCATTGCTCAGTCTGTGCAAAGTTCTTGTGTTTCATAATGATTCATGAGTATTTTTTACTTTTCAGTCTTGCTAGAAAGTCTAAATTAAATATGTACCGAAAGAAATATTTACCAATGCATATGATAATGTAGATAATTAAATTAAATTATATTTGTTTAAAAAGACATCCTTGTAGGAGAATATATAAAACATTTAACTGCATAATAATCAAGTGCAAAATGCTGCAATACAATTTAGAAGATTATAGGTAAAAAAATGCTGTCAGAAATATTCGGCTACAGTAACACATTGCCCTTTGGGAGATGAAGGAACAAGGTAAAGGGAATCTAAATGCATAGATTTCATTTTCAGGGTTACAGTTTTGTTCTGAATCTCTCATCTCCGCTGCATGTGTTCGACAGAAGCCCACATCAGTGATAGAGTGATCATATGCATGAGAATGTGATTTAGTTCAGTTTGTGCTGTTTATAGACCAGTCATAGGGCAGATAGCTCACTTTGACCTTTCCTTCTGACAGCAGAGACTGTAGATTCCTCTTCTTCTCTGACGCTCCCATATGATCAAACACCCAGTTCAGCAGCTGAAAAAGAAACATTACAAGCTGATCAAGTCAAATTTATCTTTAAAGAGGACATACAATGTTTTTTTACATTTTCAACTTTCTTCAGTGAGTAATGTTGCCTTTTGAGCGTGAAAAATGTCATGCTCTTCAAAGCAAACAAAGGTCTATAAAGCACTCCAAAGGCAGTTATTCTCTATATTAGTAAGCACTGCCTGAAATGACTCGATTGTAGTCTTGAGTCTTCTTCTGCAAATGCACACGTCGCAGTATTCCTCATTTAAATAATTCCCGCTTAAAGGGATACTTCACCCAAAAATGAAAATTCTGCCATCATTTACTTATTGATTGGAACCATACAGTTGTTTGGCACCATTGACTTCCATAGTAGAAAACAAATACTATTGAAGTCAATGGTGCCAAACAACTGTTCCAATCGTTCTTTAAAATATCTTCCTTTGTGTTCAGCAGAAAAAAGAAACTCATACTCAAGATACATGATGACAGGATTTTCATTTTTTGGTGGAGTATCCCTTTAAGGCTCAAGGCGAGGCCTGGTTGAGCTGCATTAGTATGATGAAACTTGCGCTTATGGAAAGGGGCATGACATTTACCAAACACACTTGCAGTGGTTGACCAATCACAACACACTGATCCAGCCAACCAATCAGAGCACACTGCGTTGGAAGGAGAGGCTTCATAGACAGAGGAACTAAAGTGTTACTGACAGACTGGGAACAGAGGAGCTGCAACAATGAATTAATTGTGAATTCAAGCATGAAAAAACCTATTCTAGTAGACCCCAAAAACAAAATCAAGACGTTATAAAAGGGAATATTATGTCCTCTTTAAAGACAGACCCAGAACAAGCTCCCCAACCACTAGCACTGTATTGGAAAGAGCTAAATATCTCCTTTTTAGTGAAAGTCAACATTATGCAAGTAAAAGATTAATTTCCATGTGAATTATCACTTAACATCATCTTCCATGTCCATGAATTGAGAGTGAAGATATATTTTAGTAATACCTTCTCATCAGTGCCTCCAAAGTCTTCCTTGTACCACTTAAAGATCTGGCTGAGTTTCACCTCTCGCCCCACGCTGTCAATCGCGCAACTGTCGTCATCCTCCAAGAACGCTTTTGCTGCGGTACGCAACTGACCATCAATGTCCTGGTGTGAGACATGCATGGAAATTTAAACACAATTTACTTTTTACAATGTCAGAAAGAATGTATAGCCATTTATAAAGCGTATTGTAAATGAGAGTCCTTTGGGGATTAACCTGTGGTGTGTACGTCTTAATTGGAGGGCAGCTCTTTGCACCACAGTTCAGTGCGAAATGAATGAGAGGCTCAACTTCAGGAAGCGCTACCTAAAGGATGACACACATTACTGCTGTTAATCACATTCTCTGATATCTTTTACTCCAGTGTTTCCCAGCATTTTTTGTCTCAAGTACCCCCCACAGTTTCAGAGCACCACTGTTTTGAGGTCATTTTTTATGTTTCTCTCTTATGCTCACCAAGGCTGCATTTATTTGATCAAAAATACAGTGAAAACAGCAATATTGTTAACTTAAAATAAGTTATTATCATCAATGTTAAAACAGTTGTGATACATTTTTGGGGATTATTTGCTAAATAGAAAGTTCAAAAGAACATAATTTGTTTGAAATAGAAATATTTTGCACCATTATAAATGTCTTTACTGTCACTTTTGATAGGTTTAATGCATTCTTGCTGAATAAAATTATTCATTCCTTCATAAGCATTCATTTTCGTAAATATTTTTAAATCTTACGGTCCACAAACATTTGAACTGTCTGGATATACTGGTATCATGCACATCAAATATATTTTTCTTTCTTTGACAAGTAAATGAATGTGTTTAGGCCAGTGTTTCTCAACAAGGGGGTCGGGGACTCAGCATCATCGAGGGGGGCCCCAAATAATAAATAAATTGTAAATTATATTAACAATCTTAATCAAAATGCACAAAATATATATAATTTAAAAAACTAATAAAATATAAATAATTAAAAACATTAAACTGAAATAATATTCTTAAATGTATTTATATTTATGAAATATACCATATAAGTACCAGAGGTACATATTAGCTTAGACAGAAAGTAAAAAAAGGTTGAGAATGACTGGGTTAAGCCATTAATTACAAAGAAATTACAGTTAATTCATTGTTTTTAATCTTCTTAAACTATTTTATTATTTTGACAGGCCTAATATCTGTTGTAATTTCTGTTTAATTAAGTCATAATTTCGGTTTAATAAAACAAAACAAAATATTTCCAAATACACCTAGAAACCTGGTTAAGTAAATCTCTGAAAATGATGCTGTTGTTAATAAAATTATAAGTACGTTTATTGCAATAAATTACAGGCAACATAAAATCAGAATTGGCTCTTGAATACTGTAAGCAACTTTCCAACGAGAAACACTGCAACATTAATAATATTAACAATCATATTATAAACAAACCACCCATCCTCTTCCTGGGAATACCTGCAGTCGAGGGTCGTTCTTGGAAAATGGCTTCATGATTTGTGCCACACCTTTTCGATTTCCTCGAAGCACTCCGTTTTCAATATCCTGCAGCGTGAACACCTCACCACCAATGAGGTAGCTCACATAGTTGAAGAACTGGAAAAAAAGACAACAAATGTACAAGCACTGAAATAATTCAAATTTGTCCCCTATTTTACAATCCATTTTTCTCTTTGTGTCTTACCCGATACCTTTGCCATATGTTTTTGGGGAAGCCCAGACGCAGGTTCCCGTGGATGACGAGGGCATTGTAGATGTTGATGAAGAAGGCCAGTTTCTCTTCTCGACTCAATGACAGCAGATCCACGCGCTGAAGCTGGACAGCTAGATCACAGTACCGCTCGAAGTACAGGCTCCGGGACATGGCCTCGTAATCAACTGTCTGGTCAAAAGTGGAGACCCACACGGTCACAATGACACATACCTTACTTATAAACACATAATGTGGTGGAACGCTCCTTCATTCAGACATCAAATGTCTGAGTGCCTGTAGTGTTCATGTCTGTGGCGAATCCATTGAGCATGGTCTTGCAGCTATTTGATATGCAGCCTGTGATGAGATGGTGAAACAGTGTGTTACCTTGCCATCTTCTGAGAGGTGATCAGAGTAGAGTTTCAGGATCAGATTCCTCAGTGCCTCCGAGAGCTCCCACGCTGCTTAGGGCAAGTGTCACAAAAAAGAGAATAAAAAATGACTGAAACAACCAAACATAAAAGGCCAAAGGCGATATACTTTTAAAACAAGATTTGAGTTTCCTAAAAGAGTTACTAAAGCTTATAAGGCAGCAAAAGAACAATGTTAATAGTTATAAGCAAGTAAGTTTGGGTTTCGGTCTACATGTAATGCAGCGTCAGAGCCGGTTTACTGTTGTGGTGGCACTCAGTTAAATGATTCAAAATAAGCGAGAAAGACAAGACTAATCAATAAAAGAATGCAAATAGATTTAAGACAAAGGACCAATTGAAATTCAGTATGCAAGTATTACAAAGAAGTCCTTGTTGTCTGTGAATTCTGAACAACAATCAAGTTATGTAATATAATACATTTTAGATTTCTTAAAATATTTTATAAATAGGGATACACAATTATGACATCATAATTTCATCAAAAAGAGGTTGGGATCAGTGTTTTTTTCCGTCATTATATATATATATATATATATATTTTATTTTTTTCAACATTGATGATAATAATAAGAAACGTTTTTTTAAACACCAGATGGGCATATTATAAAGAATTCTGTGACACTGAGGACTGGAGTGATGATGCTGAAAATGTTAAAATCGTTTCAAAAATAGAAAACTTATTATAAATTGTAATAATATTATTTCACAATAATCCTGTTTCTATTGTATTTTTGACCAAATAAATTCAGCCTTAATGAGCATAGGAGACTTCTTTCAAAAATGTTTTACTAATCGTATAGACTCCAAGCTTTTGAACGGTATTAAATCAGATTTACATTGCGTTTGTGCAACAGTCATGTTAACAGCACATTTTGATGCACTGCATAGACTTTAATGGAACGCTGTGAATGACACTTGTCATGATTAATTCATCGCCGCACCTGTAACCGTAATCTTGATTATTCAATTTACATAATCAAACTAAAAATAGATAGCACACTGAGAGTGTCACTGAGAGCGTCAAATAATAATAGAAAAATAATGTTATTTTATAATAATATTTATGAATAATATTTATTATTATAATATTATAATTAATTATGGAGTATGTATGTTAAAAGAAGGCGACCATTTGAGCTTATAAAACTTTTAAAAAATTATTAATATTTTTTTTAAATTAGTGATCGTTTCGCTTGATAAGACCCTTATTCATCGTCTGGAATCGTTTAACAGTTTGGAGTTTGCACTGAAACTGTCTTTTGGACCTTGAACCGTTTACCATTAAAAAATCCTGGAATGTTTTCATCAAAAACCATAATTCCTTTTCGACTGAAGAAAGAAATACGTGGACATCTTGGATGACATGGGGGTGAGTAAATTATCAGCAAAAGTTTTATTAAAAGTGAGCTACTCCTTTAAGATCACCTAGGAAGCCAGTCACTCTGTTTACTACATACCTGCAATGCTGAATGTTTACTCATCATTGACAGGGCAGCAAGGTTTCATAACTAACCCGTTTGTGGCTTGATGACAATTAATGTTAAACCCAAATAAATTCCTTCAGTGTTTTGAACTCCTTCAGTGTTTGAATGCAAGGATTTTTGCTAGTTTCCTTGGAGAAACAGCTGATGATATGGTTTCCAGTCACACATTTAGCTACACATCTAGTTTTTTAATAACCAGAATCTAAAAATAATTTAATGATATATTTAATACTTCTTGACTTGAGCTACATGAATCCAAGCTTTGGAAAAATAATATTTTTGGAAATCAGAATGGCATGTTCTATACAATTGTTTATATAGAAGGAAATGACATAAAAGTTCTAGTTTAACATTATTTGCTCTTCAGAAATTCCTCTTTAAAAGAAAAAAAAAACTGTAAGCTGTATGCAAAGTGACTCACATTTGTTTTTTGACCCACTGAAAATGTGAACAAGTTAACGTTTTACTCATGAAGCCACATTCCGATCCCCATATCTCTGGCATTGAACCATATAGAGCCATACAAATAGAAGATCCAAAAAAGGAAACATTTGTTAAGAAACAAAATCTAAAAGGATATTAAGATATCTTTAATTCTACTTGAGATACAGGTATGACAACTTTGGGCGGGATGCTTGCGGCTTGTTTCATTTTTGAACTGTCTGTCACCATCGTCATAATGCAAGTTGCAACAGGGATACAGATTTTACTAACAGGCCTACCTATCTATGTGTAAAAATAAAAATATGATGCTGCCATCTTACTAAAGTAATTTTTGTAACATTTCACACTACACACGTTTGGCACCGCAATGCAGGGTTAAAAGTGGGGCTAAAAACGATGATAACCCGGGGTTAAGCTCAGTGTGAAAAGCTCTTTTCAGTTCTAACCTCCATCAGCCTCAGTGCTATCTTCCACAGGCACAGGTGGAGCGTCCAGCGGCACAGGTTCCTCTCTTACCGACAGTACAAGACGTTTCAGCCTCTCAGGATTCTAAAAACATACACAAAACAGCATATTTTTGAGAGGTTCAGTCTCATTTCCTAGAAGCAAATATCAAGCCAGAGGTTAGTCAATAGCGAAACACTAGTGATGAGTTGATCATGAACGAACGTTCGTTTTGAACGAATCTTAAATATGACTCGGGAACAACGAATTGTCTCAGAGAGTGAGTTGTTCATCTTGTGTTGATGGTGCATGCGTAATATACCATAGGTTCTGTACAGCACACAGAAATTACTAGTTCACCTCCTAAGACTTCAGGTTCGTTCTTTTGTCACGTGACGTGACAGTCGTATCAGAAACAGAAATTAATACATAATTCCCAAGTTTCCTTGCAAACAAACGCGTAGTTAGGTTTTTTTTTTACTCTCAGTTAAGTGATGAGTTCTCAAATGTCTTACAATTAATACATTAATTTTTGTCATTATGTTTAATTTCCATAACTTATGATGAGGCTCGAGAGGTGAACTCATCATCGTTTCCGGTACAGATTGCATAGCTTCAGCCAATGGGGAAGTGACATGACATGACAAAAGAAAGTGATTTGCCTTGGCTCCATTACAGTTGGCTATTAACATGTAACATTCTAATTATATTGAAATTAATGAAATGACTTGAAAAAAGATTTGTTAATTTTCTTTGAGAGACTCAAAGATCAGTGTCAATGAAATGATCTGGACTTCCCATCACTAGAAATCCCACATCAGTTAGTTTCTTATCTCACCAGGTTCTGGAGGTCCTCGTTGTTTCCAACATAAAGGTTATTGAAGAATATCTGAGGTACGGAGCAGTGACCTGTGAGCTCATTCACTCGTGCCCTTATTTCTCCATGCTTGTTCAAATCCACCTCACACACAGGCACACCAAGTGTTCGCAGAGTAGCTTTGGCCTGTGTGCAGTGTGGACAGCCTGGCACTGAGTACACTGTTACCCGTCCCTTCATGATGGGCCTATCCTCCACCACAGCACCTGAAAGCTCAGAGTAAAAGCAATGAATCACACAATTTGAAAATGGTCACATATGAATTCCCTGAGCATTTCTAAAAAGATCTGGTGTCTTTCGAACTTACCTGGATAGTTGTTAATGACCTTAATCATTAGAGGAGAAAATCCTGCATTAAGAACAAATAATTATATAAAATTAACTTGCCTAAATTTAACTGAAAAAAATGTTGCATGAAGTTGTCAATGCGCATAATTGCTAGAAAACGGTTTTCAGATATTATACAGATATTTCTATAATACAGATATTTCAGTATTATAGTAGGACTATAAATATGCTTTTGTCATTTTTATTAGTTTTTAAAAAACACTTCTACTTAGTTTTAATTTGTTTTTATTTCAGTAATATTAGTACTTAAACCTTTTATTTCACCAGCGTTCAGGTTTAGGCTACTATATTGAGGCATGTTGGTCGTTGCAAAAATAGCAAGTCCAAAATATGAGTGGGGGAACATCTCATATTCAGACCTCACGTTGACAAATAATTTCTGAAGCCTCTGTGTTTACTGCTTGTTTGTTGAAAAAAAAAAAAATATATAGACATTTACTTCCAGAATATTGTATACCCTATTTGAAAAAAAGTGGCAAATTTTCTTTTTCCAAAAAATAAAATAAAATAAAAAATGACAATAACCATGCTTTCTGCCTAAATACCTTAATGTTCCCCTTGTAAAATCATAATAAATTTATTTATTTTTATTTAATTCCACGTAACGTTACTTTTAATCTGCTCTAACTTGACAACAATGGTGGCTAACACCAACTATCAATAGCAACAATACTAGTCAGTGGCTGTGCATTTTGAAGGAAACTGTAACTTAAATGTTTAGGAAAGCCAAGAAATACTAAGCATGTATTACGCTATAATAACAGAGGAAGCGAATTCTGCACAATCCCAGAAACTGATGACGAGTCCGACAATAATATTGCTGAAGCTAAAAATACAAACCTGAGTATCCACACTGCGTAACGTTTTTTTTTCTGGACGTAGCAGCTACCTTTTCTACCACCGTCAAGACTTTGACTTTGTACACCGATGATGACAGGTACCCGGGTTTGCTGAGTAGGCTAATTTCGACTCGCTGTAGTAAACGATTGAACATCGTTATGCAATGTCACTGCGCACTTTCATGTTTTTACTCAGAGCAAATATATTCACCTACAGCCGCATGACTCTTGAATAACTGGGAGAGAATGAGATAGCAGGACAGCAGAGGGAGCATCACCTTCCTTACAGTCAAGTCTGCACACAACAAACACAAGCCACATCAACGAGTCTAACTAATAATAATAATAATAATAATAATAATAATGATGATAATAATAATGATAATAATAATGATATATTATATACAAAATAATCGATTATATACTTCAATACATTTTCTTCTTTATTTTTTAATGTATATTTAGAAGCATTGGCTCAATATAATTTGTAATAGCTTATTCAAAGAAAAAAAATATTTTTAAAAGTAGCTAATTGAATTTAAATGTTTGACTTCATGGATAGAGTCTTTTATTTTGAAATATTTTAGTTTGAAAGTCTCGTGTTGATTCGTATTTCATGCTACTATTGTTGTCGTCATCGTCATCATCATCAACATCGCCCCACCGGACTGAATGAGGAAGTGAAAGAGACGGTCGTCAAAGACAACGCTGAACGGAGAGTCGGTTGATGCGGTAAGATTAAAATTAAACCAATTATATGTGGTTTTATATATTTTACAAATGGTCTTTTGGCATGTTATCGATCACATCCTATTAATAAACGTGTTCTTCTAACGACCTAACGATAAAGGATGCGAGAGATCACACTAAATTATACTGTATGTAACTTATGTATAGTAACGTTACATCTATTCGTCCTTTTCTTTGAATGTTATTTTGAGTTTGAGTGTTTATGACCTGTTTTTTATTTTTTATTTTAGCCCAGTACCAATGGGTTTTGTTGTCGGTCTCCGGTTTTGGTTGTACAGTAACGTTACAGTAGCAACCACGTTACGAGTCACGTTATTTATGAGCTTTGACAGCTGTCATTTACTAAAGATGAGAGAGCTGATAATGTGCTGTAAATGAGCAGTAGAATGAACATGTTATTGTTTAACGATAGTTTAATCTCTCCTCTTTCAGGAAAACGGCTTTCATTCTTTCTAATTTTTTTTTTTAGGATATAAGACGACGAACGCGAATCTTCATAATGGGTTCTTGTGTCTTTCTGTTCACATACCAAGGTCCTTTTGCTCAGCGATGGATCTTGTGACCATATGTCTACAGGCATCCTGCCTAACATCTTTATGAGATTTACTAAGCAACTGTATTACACTCATACACACACAATACACAAGCATGGCACCAGTCCCACCTGGCATCCGCTTCCTTGCCTCCTTCAATAGAGACCAGTGGTGAGTTTATCAATTTGGGATTGATGATCAGCAAACCCAGTTTTCCCTCAGAGAAATAATGTCCGTCATTATAATACCACAGTTCCAGTCTTTGCATGTTTGTTTATTACACATGAAACCTAAGTAGTGATAGTCTTTGTGACATATCAAGTAAAACGGCTTCTCGAACATGAAAAACGTTGATTTTGTTTATTGGAAATTCTTTGGATGGTTGTGCTTTGCAATTAGTTGATTATGTGAGTGACAGTTGTCTCGCACTCACAACATTAGAGAAGTGAGGGAATGTTATTGTTATTTTAATTAAAGATTACAATGGCACAATGATGTGAATGATGTGTGCGGATAACTCATTTCTAATAAAGAAGAATAGTCAAATTTAACTTCATATTGACTTTAAATATTTTGACAAATTTGACTGATTTCATCTGTCAGTAAATTAGTTTAAGTTCAACATGTTTTAGCCATTCTGCACAATTCCACCATTTTTTCCACAAAAATGTGAGAAGAATTTTTAATTTTCTCTGGACCTAGCTGACATTAGCTGATATGTGCTGGAGAATACAATAGAGCAGAATAGAACTCTTTTGTCTGATGTATTTAATTAAATACAAGCTTCAATACTGCATTCTGTAATTATTGCCAAACTAAGACGTCACAGTCTTTCTGTTGATCTTGGTAGCTGTATGGTATGTACATATATACACGCCTCTCTGTATTTGATCAGCCTGATCTGTGTTCCATTGCATATCTGCGTCATCTACTCCATTTTAGGATTGATTGTAAAAAATCCGGTTTAGTGACTTATTTAAAAGGGACACACAGGATAGACTAGGTGTGTTTATATTCCTGTGTACTGATAAAAAAAAAAATTTAAAGGACATTTCTGAAACTCCCTGCATGAGTCATCACATATGATTATATTTTATATAAATAGTGCTATTTTTTTTTTTTTTTTCATTTTTCCCATGGTGGATATTAGTACATTTTAAGGTAAGAAAAAAATAAATAGCTGATTTAGGTAGATTGGTGTATTAAAGGGATAGTTTACCCTCAAGTTGTTCCAAACCTGTATGAGTTTCTTTCTTATGCTGAACAAAATAGAAGATGTATATACTGTATATATATATATATATATATATATATATATATATATATATATATATATATATCCGTATTGCTGTGTTTTCTATACACAGGTACAAGGCCTTCACGTTTGCTCTCACTTTCCTGCTCTACACAAGTTTCCATCTATCCAGGAAGCCCATCAGCATTGTCAAGGTAGCACGACCCCTGTCACATTGAACAAACTTGGATTCAAACTCTCTTATATTTAACTTATAATTTAAATAAACTGTAGTGTAAAGAAAGAAAAGAACTGAAATAAGAACCAGAATTCAGTTGTTGTTGTTGTTTTTTTATCTCTGCAAAGACAACATTATATTGTTTAGAGGTGGCATGATCAAAAGCTATCGGCAGTCTTACTGGAACTCAAAGGGCCTTTTTGGGTTGTTTTCTGTCACACATTAACTCGCGTATCTGAGTATAATCCAGAAGTGTGTGGCACTCAGCCATCTAACCATATTGAACTTTCTGTAGTCAGCCTTAATATGCAGACATGTCCTGTGTCAACTGTATGCACTGTCAGAGATGAGTTCATGTTGTGTTGTGTATGTCTCTATAGAGTGAGCTGCATAAGAACTGCTCTCATATCATGGAGGTTCCTACAGAGAGTGGCGGGCAGCCTAGACTTCACACAGAACTAGACTGCAGCTGGAAACCATTTGGTAACGTTATTTTAGATTAGATTCAAGCAATATCTGTTTCTATCACTTTCAGTCAGTGCATTAAATGTTTGGCATCTCTGTGTTTCAATCCCCATAGACAGAAACAACTATAAGCAGTTGCTCGGAGCAATGGATTATTCTTTCCTGTGTGCTTATGCCATAGGCATGTATCTCAGGTAAGAAAGTGTACAAAAACACTCTAATATTTATGTATTTGCTTTAAAATGACTTAAAAGTGTGTTTGTTTTCCCTCCAGACCCATAAGACTTTTGTTTATCTTCAGATACAAATAATACATGCTTAACATGCAATTTCTTTATGAACATTTTGACCCATTAAAGTTTTGGTGGAAAGTTTTAATATTAACATGGATCCTAAAGCTCTGGGCTGTTCATAACCCTTCTTTTCCCAGTGATATTCCTCTGAGCTTTTCTCTTTTATAATGTCTCTCAGCCATCTGTCTTTATACAGTCTTTATTCAAATCTCCCTCTGGCTCACTCTCTCTCTCTCCTAACCTATCATGAGTGGACACTACAAGTGTGTCGTGGCGCGGCACTCAATCTACTTTCAACAGCGTATCTTAAATTGCTTACTGCACTTTTAAGGAAGAATTATATTCGATGTAATATAATGAAATAGTAATAAACAGCAATAATTATCAATGTATATTTTAATACATAAAAATGCATTATTAAATCAAAATTTTGAATGGATTTACTGAAGCAGTTTGAACTGACTCACCAGAATGAATTTACCAACTTGAACACTGTTTTTGCTTCTCAAATTTAAATCTGAACAAGACCTAACTCTCTGAATTATTCTGATGTCATTGGTCTTATCTTGAGCAGTTGAACTCTTCTGACAACAGTGAAATGTTTGTTGTTTGCTGCCAACATTCTGTCTGCAGTGACATTTAATACAATCTTTTCAGTGGAATCATTGGAGAGCGTCTGCCCATCCGTCTGTACCTGACTGTGGGCATGTTGACCAGTGGTCTTTTCACCTGTCTGTTTGGACTGGGATACGTCTATGACATCCACAGCCTTAGCTTCTATATATTTGTTCAGGTTGGTGTCATACATGAAGTCTCCCATGCTCACCAAGACTGCATGTATTTGATCAAAAATACAAAAAACAGCATTATTGTGAAATATTATTATAATGTAAAATAACAATTTTATATTTGAATATATTTTAAAATATAAATTATTCCTGTGATGCAAAGCTGAAATTTCTGCATCATTACTCCAGTCACTTTTGATCAAATTATCTATAAAAGAATTACCTTGCTGAATAAAGATGTTTGTTTCTTTGGAGAAAAAAAATCAGACTTTGAATGGTTGTTTATGTAAACAGCAATTATTATTTATGTACCATTTTGTTCAATTTTCATTCAGCATTCTGTCCTCTTTTTTTTTTTTCCTGTAGGTGGCCAATGGATTGGTTCAGACCACTGGTTGGCCAAGTGTCGTGACTTGCATTGGCAACTGGTTTGGCAAGGGCAGGTATGAGGCTTTACTTTTTCCACTAACATTATAATCTCGATAAATCTGTCTAAACATGAGCATGCTGTGTTTTCGTTTATCTCAGACACTCAAGATGAGGAAATGCTTATCCGCTTTGCTGCTCTTTAGACATTCCAAAATTGTAACAGATCTCTTATTACCACATAATGAAATGTTATATAATGTGTTTTGATTTGTTGTTTTATCAGGAGAGGCCTCATCATGGGTATCTGGAACTCACACACTTCGGTGGGCAACATTCTGGGTTCTTTGATTGCTGGATATTATGTCTCCTCTAACTGGGGATTGTCCTTCATCGTCCCTGGAGTTATCATCGCTGTCATGGGGGTCGTCTGCTTCTTCTTTCTAATAGAGCGTAAGCGAATATAACCTCTGGCTTATTTATGTGTGTTTTGGTGCAAATTTGTCACAAAGCACTATTGGAGATGGTCGATGTCTTTCTGATGTTAACACTTCTGTATCTTCAGACCCTAATGATCTGAAGACCGCCAGTACCCAGAGCTCAGCTCCAAGCAATCAGGTTAGTCCAATTATTTGGTTTCATTTCCTGTCCCATTGCTGTGAAGTTTGTGGTCAGATATATATATATATATATATATATATATACAGTAAATATATATATATATATATACCTTCATTTATCAAGGATGCATTAAATTGTCTATTCAATTTTACCCCAAACTTTTAAACAGTTTAATTGAAGGCTTTGTTTACACAAATCCAATGTGGGCCTAAATCAAAATTGTATAAAATAATATTCAGAGAAAATTTTCAGAGAAGAGTTATACTCTTTCTTTTCCACTGGCAAAATAGTATTTTTAATTGTTTTAATGTCACAAAATAAAATTTGCTTACTGTTTCCTTCAAATTCCTTCAAATACAATGGTATATTTCATAATATTGGAAAGAGCAAGAAAGGTGTTGTCATTAGGAAACTGTCTGCCAGCACTCAACACCAACAGCACCTGCGTTTAGATCCATTAATGAGAGTGGCATATTTTATCTGAATGTGTATATCAAAATGAAAACAGAGTTTTTAGCTCATACATGGCTCACATATTTACGCCTAGTTCATTTTTTTTTTTTACAATTCCTGATATGTGTGTGGAAAATCGAGGAAGCAAAGAAATGTGTAAGCAGTTTTCCATGCACATATTGGGAATTAAAAATAAAATAAAGTACAGACACTCTAGACTGTGCATACGCACTCTTTACTGGAGTGAGTGTTTTATACATTAGGCCCCTGGTGAGACTCATTTCAGAAATTCAGTGGATGTGGTTTGTGTTGGCTACTCTTAAAAATCAGATTTTTGCTACTGACCAAAACAAAAGAAGCCTAGCAGAGAGTCAAACAGACAATGCCTTGTCATCAACAATGAGGACAATGTTATCTTCACAGAAGTTAATGTATTTTCCCAGCAGTCTGAGGCAAGGTTGGTTAGATAACATGACTCATTCATGCTCGAAAACAGTCGCTATGACAACGGCCCTGTGATGCACACACCTGCGACTCTCAGTAGAGCGTGAGGGGCTCATCGAGCACAGAGAGTTCACATTTCTGAAACGCTTCAACAGTTTGATTGAGATTCAAGAGGAATGGCTAATCAGAAGTAACAGAGACATTAGGGATGGAGGAAGGGGTCACATCAAGAGGAAATGTAGACTGACGTCTCATTTTGACTGTGGAGGAGGAATTATTTAAATTCAAGAGCAACTTCAAACACTTCGCAGCTCGCTGCTGCATAATTCTGGATTCTGTGTCATTGTTTACCCTAATTACTCTTGGTTTGTTTCTAAAGGATTCTTAAATATTCATAGTGATTAATTAATTACAATTTAGGATGTATTACACTAGAGTATTTTGTCTTGCCCTCTAGAGTGAAAACAAAAACAATAGAAAACACTTCCAGAGGGAATTGGGTCAATAATACTAACAGCAGATGCACTGATTGGAAATATATGCAACTATTTAGCCTTTTTTTTGTATTTGTGTAAGGAAAGTACACACTTTTTTCATTCTGTAACGTCATCTGTAATCACTTTGGGATTTAAATTTTCTTCAGCCTGTGACAAATATATTTAAAAGTTGAAATATTCATTTTCTTCTATATATTAGGAGCTTGTCTATCAACATGCCCAATAAAATGTCTGAATATCTTTAGACTTATTACTATATATTTTGAATTACATGTATATTTTCAGACCTATAACTGCATGTATTCAGATTTACGTCTATATATTCATGATTTAAATTTACATATTCAAAGTTGTATCTGTATATTTATATTTGAATTATTTTCACACACATTCACTTTTATATATATTCTTGCATACTCTAACAGAATTCTAAGTTTATAGTTAAGCAAAAATCACACAAGTAACCGAGTATCACACGATTCGAGTGCTGTTTTATAGCAAGAATATAAATTCGAGTGAAGACCGAATAGCAAGAGTGAAGAAGTTAATATTGTGTTATATTTTCAGGCACAATATGGTCTATTTTTGCTCCATTTCGCCAACAAAAATATTACCTATAAAGCCAGCGCAGAACTATTGTGCATCTCGAAACAACACACAACGTTGTTTTGCTTACTTATGAATCCGCGTCCATTAATAAAGAGAGCCATTTACTTAATTTCATGAATGAATCAGCCGTTTGAACGAATCAAATGAATGAATAACTTGCTCATAAAGAGTTAACCTCCACCTACTGGCAGTTTTAGTTTCTTATTTAGAGTATTATTTCATAAATTTCATATATATATATTTTTTAATATATTATATTTATAATATTAATATTTTTATATATTATATATATTAATAAACACTCCAAAAAAAAAATGTGTGCGTTTAAAAATGTAATCGCTTTTTTTTTTTTTTGTGGATGGCAAAATTACGTGTCACTACCCATGTGTCTTGTGTTGTTATTATATTAATACAAAATATTTAATATCTTAAATATATTCAGAATACGTCTAATCTAAGTGTTCCCTTTGTTGTCTTTAGGGATTGTTCTCTTTGTAAATGTGACACTGATCCCATATTATTATTTTTTTTATCAGAAGCTTCATAAAAGCTGGAATGGTGTTAATGGACACAAAGACCTTTACTTGCAGTGCAAGCCAGGAGCTAAAGCACAGGTTAGTCCACATCATTGCCTCGGTGTATCTGTGTCACTCCTTTAGAAGTATCTCTTTTTCACTGTCCGATCCTCCTGTTTGTTAGAGCTGGGACACCGAGCTTCTGCTGGGGCAGGAGAGCATTGGCGTGTGTGTTCCCGTGCAGCAGGTGGTGGTGGTGAAGAGTGAGGCAGAGCCGTCACCCATCAGCTTCATGGGAGCTTTACGCATTCCTGTGAGTGTTACCCATCCGTCTGTCCATCATCAGTCAGCGTGTGTCACAGCGTCACTGACGTTTCTCCCACTGTGTGTTTGCAGGGAGTGGTGGAGTTCTCTCTTTGTCTGCTGTTTGCCAAGTTGGTCAGTTATACGTTCCTCTTCTGGCTGCCCCTCTACATCACTAAAGCAGGTAACTCTCACTGATGACATCAGCATTTTTCAGTCATTTAATTATTCTGTTCTGTTATATTTATTTCTGTGGTTCTCTTGATATAAAGGTTTCTGTGTTTTTAAGTGTGTTTTGTGTATATATTTGCACATTTTGGGATGTTGGTTAATATACTGATGCTGTATTGACGTATTTTTGTAAGCCAACCCAATAGGACTTTTCCCTTGGCATTTGGATTATTGCACAACTTTTGTGGATTTTGATGCCTAAATACAATAGGCAGATGTAAAAAGCTAAACATAGGCAATAAACAAATTACATTAAAGTTTCCAACCACTCTTTCTGTCTTTATTTAAAAACACATTTTCCCTGAAAGTTCGAGTTGGAATGGTCAGCAACAGAGCGATTATATACACATCGAGGCTGTGAAAGTGGACTAGTCAATAGATGAGTTTAGCTGTTTGGTGTGATGATGTTCAATGTTCCTTAAAACCTCTGTGGTACCATTTAGCCACCAAAATACATCATCCCTGCAGCACTCGATATGAATCAATGATTACAATGTACTTCCTGTTTTTCAGCTCACCTAGATGCCAAGAAAGCTGGAGACCTTTCAACTCTATTTGATGTGGGTGGCATTGTTGGTATGTAGAGTTTTTGTCTTTTTTGTTTTAGTATTTGGAGTGGGCATTAGTAGCTGATTCACACACATCTGTGAGCATTTATCTGTTGCTTTCTTTAAAAAAAAGTGTTACTGTATGTCTAACAACACCCATAACAGACCAAACAATGTCTTCCTCATCTTGACTTGTTTGGGACACATCCCGCTTTGTTCTGCCCACTGCTGACCTTGCAAATAAAGCAGTGCATAGGAATGCAAACACACATTCTGTATCTATGTGTTTGTGTGTGTAGGAGGGATCTTGGCTGGAGTGATCTCTGATAAGATGGGAAAGAGGGCCACCACTTGTGCGGTGATGCTTCTGCTGGCCGCGCCCACAGTATGTAATTCTGTTGATCAAATACAGGGGAGCTTGTGAATTGAAAGGGTCTTTGTTGCATCTCATTTCTCTCACCATTGACAGTGGTTTGCATGTGTGTGTGTGTCTGTGTTTTTTTTTTTAATAGCTCTACGGCTTCTCTATGATTAGTCAGTTTGGCTTGGGTCCCACTATTGGTAAGACATCAAATCCTTTAAAGTTACATAAGAGAGTTTGACCCCTGTTGCTTTGATTCAAATTAGAGAATTAATGAGATTAACATATGATAGCTGATACCAGCTATGTGTTGTTATGTTATATATAGAAACACTGACACTACCATTCAAATTTTCTAATGTTTTTGAAAGAAGTCTCTTGTGCTCTCCAAGGCTGATAAATCTGATTCAAAAGTACAATAAAAACTGTAATATTATGATATAATATTACTATTTATATTATACTATTTCTTCTGATACTAATTTGTATCTCCTCCTAAGAGCTTTAAATCTACAGCCACTAACATTCCCAAATTCTCATACTTTCACACATTACTCTCATATAGAATTTAAGATGTCTAAAAGCTTAACAACTTGGACAGTATGCTCAAACATGTTAGCAATGTGTTTAAAAATAATTGGATCATACTAGCAATGCTTTAAAACATGCTAGCAACATGATAAGACATGCTATGATCATGCTAGAAATGTGTTAAAACATGTTAGCATCATGATAGATGTAAAAATGTAAAAATATGCTAGCAGCATGCTAATTCATTCCAGCAACGTAATACAAAAATGCTAACAGTGAACTAAAACTTGATTAAGACAAAGGTGCGCCAAGGATACACGTACTGTCTTCTGCATCCGATGGCAACTATTTGCAACTTTTGCTCGGGCTCCATCGTGCCCCTGACACGCACCTGTTCTGTACCGTGTGCATGGGGCTGCCCCATGCCGAGTCGGCCCTCAAGGATGGCGGGTCTTGCGAGCACTGCTTGGATATGTCCCTACGAGCTCTTAAGGCCTTTCAGGACGAAGCTCGTACAGCAGCGTGGTTCGGGCCCACTGCCGCCACCGAGGCACTGGTGGGCCCCCCCAACCGTGGAGTTGAGATAAAGCCTCTGGTGAGCTTCCCCGATGCCACCTTGCACCCCACTCGCGAGGTTGCGGACTTTGTATCTATCGGGGTGAGTGAGGAAGAGGACTCCATGTCTCTGTCAGCCTCCGAGACTGACTGGGGCAGTCCCCCGGTCCTGGCAGCTTCGGAGCAAGACACCCCATCGGATCTTTAGGACAAGCTTTTTCGCATCCTCTCCAAGGCCGTTGAGGAGCTGGACCTCTCTTGGAAGGCCCCGGATGAACCGTCCAAGAGCAAGGTAGACACGTGGTTCCTTCAGTCGAGCCGCCACCAGGCCGCTTCGAAGAGAGGAACCCCGTCTTTTCCTGACGTACATGAGCATGTCGTGAAGTCGTGGGTGGCCCTGCAATTAGCGCGTACCCTCACTTCCAACCTAGGCCATGTTTACCCCGCGGACGAGGCGGGGGACCACGGCTACCTCTGAATCCCCCCTGTTGAGGAGACCGTAGCTGCACACCTCTGCCCATCAGCTCCTGCGCTGGGCTTGGACCGCAGCCTGCCGTCCAGAGCTTGCAGATTCACGGCCCACCAGGCGAACAAGGCCTATGGAGCGGCAGGGGAGGCTGTGTCTGAGCTGCACGCCATGGCCATACTTCAGGTGATGCAGGCAAAACTGTGAAGTCTCTGGATGGTGCCGCCTCTGTTGACACTGACACCATCCGGGATCTTCGTTCAGCCACAGACCTTGCGCTCTTGGCTATGAAGCGCAGGCGGTAAGGCCATTTAATTGGATTCATGGTGGTCCTCCATAGGCACCTTTGGCTCACCCTTTCCAACATGCAGGTGGCTGATGGTCGAAAGTTCACCTCTATGCTTTTCCTCCTGTGAAAATTCTTCCATTGTGTTCTTCCCAAAATTCAAATCAGGGAGGAGAGGTCAGCGTTAACGCTGGCAGCCCCAAACTGGCCGAACCAACCATGGTTTGCAGACATAGTGGAGTTACTGGTGGGGCGTAACGTGGGAGATTCCGCTAAGGACCTGCGGTCCCAGGCGAGCGGATCAATCTGGCATCCCAGCCCCGGGCTGTGGAACCTCCACGTGTGGCCGTTGCTGGGTCGCTGAGCAGGCTGGATGTGCTGCACTCGCGAGCCTTGCGTACCATCGTGGAGTCACTGGCCCCGTCCACCAGGTGTCTGTACACCCTGAAGTGGGGAGTTTTTTCAAAGTGGTGTCAGGATGTTAGCATTGACCCAGGGTGTTGTTCTGTGTCGGATATTCTGTGCTTCCTTCAGTACAGGATGGACGAGGGAATCCTTCCGTCCACTCTGAAGGTGTGTGCCTGCTATCGCTGCGTTTCTTCCCCCTGTTGACCGGCAGTCTGTCGGCAGACACACATTGGTGATCGTTGGTTCCTCAAGGGAGCCAGCATATTATGCCCAGCACGGCTGCCTTCGGTGCCGCCGTGGGATTTGGCTTTGGTCTTGGAGGCTTTGTCAAGTCCGCCTTTCGACTTATGATTTCTGCTTATGATTGCCTGGGGCAGGAATGCCCCCTTCGTGGGCCTGGACCATGGGCATGTATATTCAGGATTTATGTCTTGTGGCTGGCTAGTCTTCTCAGAACACGTTTGCCATATTTTATAAGTTGGATATACCCTTGGTGGTGTCTCGAGTGCTTTCGGTGAGTTAATTTGTGTCATTGCATGGCATTTAGTGGGCTTATGCAATAACATTTACTCTGCGCTTGGTTCATGATTTGTTCAATATGCTATTGTGTGCGTTTTTACTGTTGTCACTGCGATGCGTTGGCCTTTCTCTGACTGTTGTTGCCCTGTGTGCTTGACAGTGCAAACTTCCCCCGGTTTTAATGCTCGGGATATGCAGAGTTCGTCAGTGTGTTGCGAGCATGCAATTGGTTTCTTTTGACCTATCAGAGACTAGTGGTTCGCTATTGGCCAACCGTCAGCCTATCAGATGCTTGCTCCCTGGGCGGAGGCAGTCTTGGTATTGGGTTCTGTTGCCAGTGGTACGTTATGCTGCCACGGCAGGATTTTATACAGTTCCCATTTATGGCATTCGTAATGTTGAACGTCTTAGCCTTGATAGTTCCTTGTGCCTCCAGGTTATGTACAAACCCTCTTGCCATAATTTCCTCATATATCTTTTTTAAAATGGAAAAAAAAGCTTTCTTTTGTAAAGTGACCCTTTTCTGGTGTCATTTTATCAGTATGTTATTTGATATGGCAGGTATGCTGCTGGTCTGTGGTGGTTTAGTCAACGGCCCGTACTCTCTCATCACAACAGCTGTCTCTGCTGACTTGGTGAGTGTGTGTGTGTGTGTAGGAAATGCACTTGCATAATCTTTTGCTTATTCATGTGCCACGTGCTGTTTCTCTCTGATGGATTATTTGATTTAACTCTATAGGGCACACACAAGAGCCTGAAGGGCAATGCCAGGGCTCTCTCTACAGTTACAGCTATTATAGACGGCACTGGATCTGTCGGTAAGTTCACTCAGTTCATATTCATGTTTTATTCTGACGCTGTCTTATGTAGAGCAGAGAGAGGTCACTCATGTACATTTTGTCTTCTGCAGGTGCTGCTTTGGGTCCTTTGCTGGCAGGGCTGTTGTCATCACAAGGCTGGGATAAAGTCTTTTACATGCTCATGACCGCAGACTTTTTTGCACTTTTGGTGAGTCTAAAAAAAGCTCACTTAATTTGCCAGATAGTTAGTACAAATTTGGCTGTTCTTGGTACAACTTTTGGTACCGTAGCAAACACGTTTGTAACAATTTTTTTTTATTTAACTATTTTAATATTAAATATATTCAATAAAATTAGTTTTTAATGCTATGAATGATCCTAAAGAAATAATACATATTAGTATGTAGCCTTCAAAAATTGTTTAGTTAAATAAACATTACATTTAAAAAATCTAATGAAAAGTTAGTGATAACATGAAAATCAGCTAATTTAATGAAATGATTTGTGAGCATGCAGAGCTCACGCTGAACAAGCTGGCGTATTGAGAAGATTCGCACTCACTTAAACGCCTCTGATTGGCCATTGCATTCACTTGCACAACAAACATGTCTGTAATTGGCTACAATGCTCAACACTGCAAAAACACATAGTAAATAAAACCTTTGATGCTCTTCACAAAGTGCTTACACAAATACAGACAGGAGCGTTTGAAAGCTGCATCTATTAGCTGGTACCTGATTGGCCCAGTACTTACTGTCTAACTATACTAGCGGTACTGTATCAACCGAAGCATCTGCTATCGAAACATCTGCACTTTTGACAACCCTAATTGTGTTTGAATGTTCTTCAGCTTTTGCTGAGACTTGTGATGAAGGAGCTTCGCTCTCATAGGAGTCGGCCAGGAGCCGCTGTCGAGTGAGTGCTGTTTTGAGCTTGTACTTTATTACAGTTGCAAGTCAATGACTATAACAGTCAAAGGACTTCCTATCTTTGATATAACTGTTTTTGTACCCCTTTTTAGAATGAAGGAACATTGAGTACTTTGCACTTTCTGAGCGAGAGAAACAGTGAAGGATATAAATGTTCATCTCTTACCACCAGTTGTTATTTGACCATTTCCTACCCTGGACCAAAACTTGACTGAAACCTCAGTTCATGGACTATACAAAGAGACATTTTATACCCTTTTTCAGATTAAAAAAACAAACATCGATTTAGGGTGACAGCAAAGCAACTTTGAGGAAATATTTTCTTACTGAATATTTTCCCTCAAGATCATAATGGACATGCAGTCTGGACCTTGCAGCTCTAATTGCTTTTGTGCCCGAGCAAATGAACATGACTCAATGTGAGATCAAGCCTAAATATCCCTCCAGTTAAATAATGCACAATTGCACAACCAAAAGTAGCCTCTCTTTGTTGCTAACAAGGGGATTTCTTAAATAGATGCAGTAAAATTTCTACTTCTAGACCCTGCCGGGCACACAGTGCCTTCATTGAACACGCAAGACAAATGTCCCTGTCAACAGTTCATGAATCCATTCTTGCATGATTTGAACAGAGCTATTTATGTAAGAATGGTATATGAAAATATTTAATATTTACACCGAAATTTGATCTGCTCGTGTTTAATAAACTAGGCCATTAGTATAGCTGGTTATCAGTTTATGTATGTGTATGTATGCTAAATCTATACTATATTATTATTCTCATCTGCCTTTCTATGAACCAAAGCCAATCTTGTCAGTCATTGAGAAATGTTTTTTATATATTATTTGAACTGTTCTACGAATGATATGACATGGAGGTGGAAAAAATATGGGATGGGGGGGATGCTTTTGTGTTCCCTAGTAAAAGTTTTGGATGCCCAGAGAAGCCGTCCTTCAAGAAACTTTGCGTTACCTCGCATCGCGAAGAACTAAAAAGTTTTGCTACCGAACACAATGTTTCTCGGGGAATGCAAAACATTTGCGAAAAGAACGCGAAAGCATATCAACATATAATTTTTTCTTCCCATCTCAAAATATTTTTCATCGCCATGAACCTTATGTGGTTCTGTTGTCTTACTGTGGTGACGTCAAAGGTTCTTATACTGTGTTTGTAAAGGAGATCCACTAGGTGATTCAGCCATATGACAAGTTATTATTGTTATTTTTTTCTATATTTATTTATTTTTTTGCTATGAGAGCAGGGATGTCCAATCCTGCTTCTGTCCTGCAGAGTTTAGCTCTAACTTGCCAGAACACACCTGACTGGAAGTTTCTAGTAACCCAGGTAAGAACTTAATTCGTTCAAGTGTGTTTAATTGGGGATGGAGTTGAACTCTGCAGGACAGTGGCCCTCCAGGACCGAGTTTGGACACCCCTGTATCAGAGACATTCACTGCTGGCCTGTGACTTAATGAATAATCACTATGTTTCGAGTTATTATTATTATGAAAAAAAAATATTAATTTGTTTTTATCTGACCACTGTGGTTACTATACATTCATATACAAACATAATTCAAGCTGTTCTATATGAATAATACAATATATATATATCGACATTCTTATTTGTTTTTTTAATCTGTAGGATAAAGTGTTAGATATTTATAAGCACTTCTGTTGTCAGGTTCAACATGTTCACATCAACGTTCACGTCTGTATGATATAAATCAGTGTGAGCGACCCAAAAGAGTCTCCTTGACTGTAATTGTATGTGCGCATTTAGGACCCGCACCTGCCTCTGCAGCTATAATTATTTAAAGTGTCTATTTGAAAACTGTGGTATTGTGTCGTTCTGCAGAGCTAGAGGCACATGTAGATGTTTGCTGTAAAGCTGGACCTCTTACGTAATCATGCGTTTAGCACGTGTGCATTTGACCTTATAGGACAACATACTCTAGGTGATTGAATGTATCTATATAATTTATGGGTAGTACCTTGTTGTAATGAGAGAGAACACATTGTGCCTTTTTTTTCTATTTGCTTTTTTTTTTTTTTTGTATGGGGATTTGTCTTTTGGAGTGTTCATTTTTAAGTTATTGTCAGCTAATTTTCAGAATCCTGTGGAACAAATTTGGGAATTATCTGTATTATGTTGCTGTGTGTACACATAGGATATTTTGAATAAAGCAGACACAAGGCATGAAATCTTTCTTTTTTTGTGACGGTGCAAACAACTACACACACTATGGACAAAAATGATTGGGGCACACCACTTCATTCTTGAATTCAGGTGTTTTAAGCAGACCCATTGCCACGGGTGTATAAATATAGCCATAAATAGGGCACTATTTGAGGGAACAGCCATTTGTAGTGGTGTCTGAGTGCACTCATTCAATCCCACAATGCACTGCAATAACGAGAGTTCAACCGATGTACGCTCAACGATTAGAGAATACCCATAATGCATTGTGAGAGTCATGCCGAATGAATTCTTACGTCCGCAGCAGAATCATCCATACATCCATTCATTTTACAAACCGCTGGTCCAATGTGGGTACAGCGTAATTTCAAACTGGTAGACTGTAAATTCCTTTTTGATTGATTATTAAGTTCTTTAAGATTTATATAGTTTCCATGATTGGTTCACTACTGGAGCTGCCAGTTTGCTAAGTTTCAAATGATTATTTAAGCCGCTAGCAAAAACTGAGACATGACCTCAACCCCATCCAACATATTTGGGTTTAACTGGAATGGAAATTGTGAACCAGGCCTTCTCTACCAACATTGTGCCTGACCTCACAAATGCTCAGGATGAATGGGCAAAAATTCCAACAGAAACCCAAAATATTGTTGAAAACCCTTTTCAGAAGAGTGGAAGCTACTTTTTACTAAATAAATTAATAAATGACCAGTCGAGCTGTAGGTAATAAGATATTATTCAGGCACACAGACGCTTGTTTAATCTTAAGTCAGTGTGAGTCATCGAGTGCTTTGAGTGTCCATGTGCAGGTGATGTCATCAGTGCACACATACACAGACAGGTGGCAGTCAGTCAATGACAACAAAACAGATACAAATACAGAGTCTATGTTTGTAAGGATAAGTATTCCATGGTGGGTGAATCCATACATGAATATAATTGAGCATAATGAGTGTGTTTCAGAGCTCGGGTCATTACAGTTTAACGGATGATTCATTTGATTTGCCACAGGGAATCACACGCTTCCCCTGAATGACTCCAGCGCTGAACCCCGTCTGTTCATTTTGCCACCTCATCGCCCACGACTCACTCACCTTCATGAATTCTTTATTCTGCCATCATGTGTACCAGAAGTTTTCAAATTACGTTAAGCTCCCGTTGTGCCTTTTAAACTGAATAAAAAAATGTATTGTAATTTAAAGATGTTAAAGGCCCTTATGTAGTCAATATTGTATCCCTTAAAACTCATTTGACCAAAATGACATATTTAAACTTTTTTCTTCATGCCTTAAAAGAGTTTGAATGTAACTCTACACCCTTGCCTCATTTAGTATACACAGTATTCTATGAATATGCAAATTAGCCCCGTCTCCGCTCACTCACACCAGCTCAGAGAACTGTTGATGATCACACGTGACCTTTTTATTTTATTTATTATACATGTAATAATACAATAGATAGCCTACAAGTGTTTCACATATAATACTCTAATATGTTTACAATGTGTGTTAGATAAAGGCACATTTGGAAAAAAAAATGTTGCACTTTCTCAGTAATAACATTTTGGAATGGCATATAAATTAGCAATTTTTTGTGGCAAAATCTGCAAATAAAGTAACTTAAATTACTTTCACATTTACTTTTACTTCGTAGCCTATTAGAAAACGAACTGATATGCTTGTGTCTTCATAAAAATATGCAATAAAATTGTGAGTTTAGTATTTCAACCATAATAGACATACAGCTGCATGACCCTTTCACACAATGGATCCTCGCGCGTTCTTGTAGGGCTCGGTTACTATGGAGATCATAAGGAGAGCGCGTGCGTTTCTTCTCTTTTTTGCGCGTGCACTAGTGGGAGTGAAAGGGGGGCGATGAGTTGAGAGATCACTGGCAATGAGCAACACGGTCTCTGCGTTATTAAATCTCTTCCATTCCAGATAGAAACAGTCCTAACTTTATCTTAGGTCGGTCACGGAGGCACTGCGGGGAAGCCGGTAGTCCAGGACCGCGTCCGGAGCGAGATGGGTAGCGCGTCTTCGGCGTATCGGATGATATACCTGGACGTGGATGGACGGAGTCAGAAGGTAATACTCGCTCGAGTGACGCGCAACTCTCACCACATGCATGGCATTGATTGTGTTGGGAAAGAGACTGCGCAGATTACAGAATGCACTGTTTTTCGAAAGTTAAAAGCTCTTTTATTATATGTTCATTCATGTTTGTGTTTATTATGGCCCTTTTTTGCTAACTGAAGGAACTGAACACAGTGATTGCTGTAAAACTGGTTTGTTGTGTGTAAAGGATTTTGATTTTTTTTCTAATCTCTTTTGGTAAATTATACTAATTATGTGCAGTTATTTTAGGCCTATATGCACACACACACACATATGATAAAATTATCTATAATAATATATAATAAAAAGTCAGAATAAAACAAAGTAAAAATAATCGTTGGAAAAGTGTCTCTTTTTAATCTCTTTGTTTTGATAGGTTTATAGCAGCTTTACAGATTTAAGTCCACATCTAGTCCAGTCGTCTGTTATCAGAGGTGACTGTGTGCAAGTTATGCATTTCAGATATGAACATATACAAATCACACAGTTAGTTATGTATTAATTTAAGGCAGAAACAATGATCTTATTGAAGTAATGACTACATGTTTGTTAAATGATTAAGGTATAAAAATGTAGCCTTGGTGCATGGTAAAATCTCCCCTTAAATCTTAAATCTCCCCATTACAATGTGCAATTTAGCACTTATTAAGATATTCGCTTAAAGAGTGTTTAAAATCTAAAGAAATTTACTTTGAAAACTTACCTTTTCAAAATGGAAAACCCAGAAATGTGCAGCCATATGGCTCTTGAAGATTATTGATGTTACATAAATTCTGTTTTTGTGCTACTTCCCAATTCGCCTACTTGTACTAAAGTATGTAGCCTACTGTTTTTGTGAATAAAAGGTATACTTTTGAGCATGTACCAGAATAGTAGGCAAGCTTTGGGATGTACAACATCATCATAATTGCGCCTTTAACGAACAGCTGTCGATCATATTGTCTCAATTAAAGTCCTCCACATTGAATTAAATTTAATCTCCTAGCATGTTGATCTTCCAGTCATGGTCTTTCAGGTGGAGACTCTCCTCCAGCAGTTTGCATAATGATGCATTTAGAAGTTAATGACCAAACGTATCTTTACACAAGTTCACAATGCTGTTTCAGATGAAATATAATGTGGATAACATTGAAGAAATATCTTTTCATCAGGTTAGATCATTAATCACTCAAAGCCATTTATCTAAACCTTTACTTAACGGTCAGAATCTCACATCTGTCATGTATAGTTGGAAAAAGTAGACCATCCGGGTATCTTTTGAATACTTATTTCAACATACTACAATTTTGGACACACTAATTCTAATTTTTAATAATATTTAGGATGGATATGCAAATTGGGACGCAGCAATAATGTATAATTTTTCACAATTTTCACTGATCTGCATTTGTGAATTGCACGTTTCCTCTTCCACTGTTTCTCACACACTCTTTTTTTTATGTCACCCGCTTGCCTTCATAAAACATTTTATTAGTTTTTACACAGTACCCTATATGTGATGCTTCGTCGCGTTATAAAACTCAGCAAGTATCATGTTTTCTGGAGTCTGTCTCACTTCTGTCAAGAGGTTGTAAGTGAACAGCTGGTCTGGTTTCCTTAAAAAATGTTTCTAATTAAAGAGATAAGACATGGCTCATATATAATCAGCTAATTTACAGGTATCCAAGTGACAGTCAGTTGTTATCATCTGACTGCTGTATGTTTGTTGGTCACACTTTATATTAAGTGACATGTCTACTACGGCGTGTAATTGCACTATAAATTATCCTGTTAAATGGGGGAAAATATTACTGTGGTTGCCAGAAATTCACTCTAAAAATACATTGACAATATTTCAGGTATTAAAGGATGACATACTCATCTTAAGGATTATTAGGAACACTATACTAATACTGTGTTTGACCCCCCTTCACTTTCAGAATTGGCTTAATTCTACAGTACATGGCATTGATTTAATAAGGTGCTGAAAGCATTATTTAGAAAAGTTGGCCCATATTGATAGGATAGCATCTTGTAGTTGATGGAGATTTGTGGGATGCACATCCAGCTCCTTTTCCACCACATCCCAAAGATGCTCTATTGGGTTGAGATCTGGTGACTGTGGGGGCCATATTAGTACAGTAAACTCATTGTCATGTTCAAGAAACCAATTTGAAATGATTCGAGCTTTGTGGTGCATTATCCTGCTGGAAGTAGCCATCAGAGGATGGGTATATGGTGGTCATAAAGGGATGGACATGGTCAGAAACAATGCTCAGGTAGGCTGTGGCATTTAAACGATGCCCAAGTGGCATTAAGTGGCCTAAAGTGTGCCAAGAAAACATCCCCCACACCATTACACCACCACCACCACCAGCCTGCACAGTGGTAACAAGGCATGATGGATCCATGTTCTCATTCTGTTTACTGTTTTTTCTGACTCTACCATCTAAATGTCTCAACAGAAATTGAGACTCATCAGACCAGGCAACATTTTTCCAGTCTTCAACTGTCCAATTTTGGTGAGCTCTTGCAAATTGTAGAAAAAAAAAAACTACCAAAAAATTAATTGCAACAAATTAGTGTGCTTTGCATACATTAGAGTAATATCAGTGTTTTGTTCTATGACAAATGCGCATCTGCTTGCCGTTGTTCAGTTTTGGCTGTGGGACAAAAAAAAAAAAATCAGCATATAAAAGCCTATAACACAATGAAAAACAAAAGGACATTTTAATGAGTGTGTATCCACTCACACCTTCTGCACACACACTGTTTACAGGAGAAGTGGCAAAATATCACGTCTTGTGTAACTGTATGTCTTCAGGCCTTTTTCTAAAATCTCACATAGTCCCTTGAAAATTCTAGAAACTTAAGCTAATACAGCTTTATTTATTTTTGCTCTGTGATTGGTGGTACATCATTTTATTGTCTCTATTCTCCAAGGGTGTTATTTGTGGGTTTTATGTTTCATCTTTGACCAAGTGCTCCATTAGAAGCTCTTTTTTAGACACTAATAAGTATTTCTCATATCTTTGAACTCAGAACCTGCAATTGTATTATAGGGAACAATTCCCCCTTTGTCTCTCTTTCTCCCACTCTTTTGCTCATTCTCATCTGTCTTTCGAGCTCTAAGTCTTATTTTAGTTCTCTCTCGTTTTTCTTTTTCTTTCATCCGGTCTGTCAGCTGCACCCCCTTCATTGTCTTTTTTTGTGTGTGTTTGTCACCTGTTTTTGCCGTCTTAATGTGTCTGCACATGTGTTGTGGTTCAGAGGACTCAGGGTCAGAACTCACACTACATGCAAATGATGGATGTCAGCACTTGGCCGTGGCTTTGTGCAGAGTCTCGAATAGTCAATAAACTATCACCTGTAATGGTCAGCGTCATAAATAGAACGTCACAATGATTCTGCCATGTAGGGGGATTTTAAAGAAAAAGTAGTTTTTTTTAAAAAAAAGCAATCATTCTAGTTTTTTAAATAAAAGCATGACACTATTATTATTAATATCTCTGTAATTACTTTTTCTAATTTTGAAAGATAACTGCTATTTTTGAGCTTGCTGCCCAGCCCACATATATATTTTTAACTTGTCTAAGTTTCACAAAATCTGTTAAAGTGTTTGTTGAACTTCATAAGCGTGTAAACATGATAATTTCAATTAATGTAGCATTTATGTCTACCATTTGTAATATTTTATAACAAGAAACTGCTGTTTCATTAGCATCATGCCATGCATTTTAGAAAATTCACAGAATACATTATACTGTATTTGGTTTAAATGGAATGATAATGAAAGGTAACAGGGCAGCATATTTCTGCCAAGGAAGCAGAGAGACTATTTGAAAATAAGAAATGTAATTAATTTGCTTTATTGGATGCTTAGGTATCATTATGATATTATTATTGATATGTAACTTGTGTTGGCAAGTTTAAGGCTCCAAATTTTTCTGTCACACACAATGATGTGTGATGGTAATGACATTTTTTCACTTTTTGGAGATAAACGTATCTATATAGGTTAGTGCTGGATGAAGTTTCAAAGCAGCTTCCCATTAACTTTTACATTAATAAACAGAAAAATATCTGTTGATGATCTGAAATTCATCAAATATAAAGTCAGTTCAGTGTTGACTCATTTCAGTTTAATAACAGTGTTGATATTTCAGTGTCAAAGTTAGTGTCATAATCCAGCTCAATTCAGTCAAATTCTATTCTCATTCGATCAAAATGGCAGTTTCAGTTAAACAGATAATATTTTAAATTTGAATTCTATTTTAAACCTCATGATTTGTTTTTTTTTTTTCTCATGAAACTTCTTTATTTTTTTATGGAGTGTCCCTTTAGAGACACTGAACAGACTTTGTGTTTCTCAGGTGGTTTTCAGCCGTTTCTGCAGCCCATGTGATATAAAGGAGTTATTCTGCACTGCCACAGGGCTCTCTAGGTACAGTATGATGCATGTGTGTGTGTGTGTGTGTGTGTGTGTGTGTGTGTGTGTGTGTGTGTGTGTGTGTGTGTGTGTGTGTGTGTGTGTGTGTGTGTGTGTGTGCAGTTAAAATGTTTCCACTTATGAAGTGCTCCCATATTTAGTGAATGTGTCTGCTTCTGACAGGAACACAACCATATCCCTTCTGGACTCAACAGGAGCAATGGTCTCCATCGACCCGACAATGCCAAACAACTCAGAAAGGTACCTTAGCAATCCATCCCATTTTATAAACAAAAATTTGTAACTTTAAAAGTGACTTATAGACATGCAGTAGACTTCTGAATCAGATTGATACACAAATGTCTAGGCCTAAACAACATTTAGTCCGAATCTCTTCAGATCGATTTAATAGCAAATGATCCACCAAAGGGTGTTTTCTTTTAAATTTATTTACAAGTAATTTCAACACTATCTCACGACCAATTCGTACGAATTCGACGCATGATTAAAAAGTGTCTAATTCGTACGACCTCACTCGTACTAATTCGTACGATTTGTCTAAACCCACGTGATGGTTAGGTTTAGGGGCGGGGTAAGGGGTAGGTCATTCGTACGAATTCATACGAATTGGCCAATTCGTAAAATATGTACGATTTAGCAAGATCGTATTAATTCGTACGAGTGAGGTCGTATGAATTGTTACGAATTAGCCACTTTTTAATCATTCGTCGAATTCGTACGACTTGGTCGTGAGATCGGGCTTGGTAATTTCATTACTTTTTTATATGGATTTTTTTTTCTTCAGGTTAGTTCTGAAAAGTGATCTTAAAAAAATACTCCCTTGTCAAATACCTGTTTTTGTGAACAGCAAATACTAAATGTTAGAGATTTATAATATAAAACCAATGATCCAATCTTACAGCAGTTTGCAGACACACTCAGGGAAAAAATGGACACACATGAAACATAAAGACGCAGTTCAAACATTCAGAGGTGAGACGCCCAGTAAAGTAACCTACTGTATGCCTTATCTGTTGGTTATGTGGAGATCTGCCCTACATGCTAGACAAACAATGGATGGCGGCCAGAAAAAGATAAAGGGGAAGTCACTCTCTGAGAGTCTAAGTGTGTCCATTCACCAATCACAATCGACTGCCAGAAGAGTAGACATCTTGGTTAGTAATGCTAGGCGCCAACTGCGTTGTAACTGTGTTTGTGTGTCCCGGTGTTTATGAAGGTCACCGTACAAGGTGGTGCCCATAACTGGCGGACAACTTGCAGGTAAGTGTCAGATGTTCTTCATTTTATGTAATTTCACATACCCTAAATATTTATGTATGTATAAATCATCTGTGCTTTCACTGATAGTGTTTACATTCCGATCGAAATGGGAAAATGGGGTTTGTTTTATTATGAAGACTGAAAGAGCTCTAGGGTGATCACTCATATGTTCTCAAATCTCCATAAATGGAGTGTGTGGAAAGCTGCGTGTGAGCACAAGAGCGACTCCATTTATCATTGCGTGAACACTCCTGCAGCGGGGGTGGACTGCAGTCTTTTCAATCCATCTGTGTTATCACGAGTAAAGAGAACTGATTATAACTTTTTATTGATTTTAAAGCAAACTCAGATATACAAGTTCCCTTTTTACCTGCAAAGGCGATTTATTGTCAACATCATGTAGTTTCTCTGCTTTGTTTTTTAATATTTATGCACAAATATTGTGGGTAATTTAGAAATAACATACTACCATGAATGATACTGGTTCTGCGTTCTGTGCACGGTATGCACAATTTCTACATACATATTTTGTGACTATTTTGTGAAAATCTACAGTATCAGAACACTCTTTATCAGAACACGTTTGAAAGTATGTATGTTTATCAAATTGTAAGTGTCAAGCCTTGTGTAAGACGTCACAGTTCCTCTGATACACGAGCAGGTGAGAATCCCAGGAATATATGATATATATTTGGACTATTTGGAGTTTTTACTGTTTGTTGCAGGATGCTTCATTCATTGTACATGTATTGCTTATTTTATTAAGGCTGACAGGAGGAAACACAGATATATAAAACTGAAATACATCATACATCAGACCATGATTATGAATATAAATTGTTTTCTCATCTCTCAGATAAAGAGGAGCTTTTCCAGAATGTTCTGACCCAGGTGGCAGAGCAGTTCTCCAGGTAATGTTTCTGTATTCATGTTGAATTTCTCCGCTAATTCACAACGAACTTCCTTTGATTGAATTTTGAATCGTTTTGGTATTTCAAGGATGAATGATCTTTGTATATTTCTCTCCATCTGCACCGGTCCTCCTCGCTGCTCTCCCCAAGGGCATTTAAAATCAACGAACTGAAGACCGAGGTGACAAATCGCCTAGCCATGCTGGAGAAGAGAGTGGAGTGTGAGTTTTAAACAGTTTTCACCCAATATCTCATCCAGTGTTTTGCTAATGGACAGAAGGCTAGAATGGAAAAGCTAAACTTGACAAATAAGACATTATCAAAACTGCTCACAGTCATTTTGTAGCATTTTCAAAAACAGTAGTGAATTATAGATAACGTTCTACTGTACCCAATGCAGGTTTCAGGAAGTAGATATGTTTTGCGTTTGATTTATATAAGAGGTCTTCCATACCACAATATATAACTCAAATAGCCAATGACACACACACACATAAATATTGTTGGTTTAACTTAAAAAAGTAAGTAACCTGGTTGCCTTAAAAATTTATGTTTTGAGAATGAAAATTTTAAGAAGGAGAATTATTTAATCATCAGAAACTCAAAATGATATGTTATCTGAACTAAATAAATTATTTAAGTTGATTTGACAAAAGAAAAAATGTTGTGATTACTAATCATGAAAATTATTTTTTACAGTATATATATATATATACACACACACACACACATACAGTATATATATATATATATATATATACTGTAAAAAATAATTTTCATGATTAGTAAATCACAACATTTTTACACAACATATAAAATAAAATATATATAAAATATATATATACACACACACACACACATACAGTATATATATATATATATATATATATATATATGTATATACGTATATTAGGGATGTGTTCAATGACTAATTTCATAAACGTTTAAATGAAAATTTTTACAAACCGACTGGTACACCTGGTCTAACCAAAATAAAATGTAAACGACTAGTATTTCGAAGTTCACTTGCAGCAGCAGTATCGTTTAACTAGTCGAATAGTCTCGCACATCCCTAATACATACATCATGCCATTTGACATTGTCAAAAACCCTTACAGTAAAAAAAATACTATTTTTTTTTTACATTTAACACATTATTTTAATGTTTTCAATGTTTTTTTTGTTTTTTTGCTGTTGTCATGAAAAAAAAAATCGTAATTAAAAATAGGCTTACATTTTGAAAAATGTTTATTTATTTATTAATTATTTATTTATTTATTTAATCTTTTGTTGTGGTTGAAATGTGTTTGACATGTGTTTTACATGTTTCATGTGATCCACATCTTGGACTTCCTGTTGATGTGTTTTGTACCTCTAGCTTATCTGAAGTGTTCATTACACTACACTACACCTACTTTGTTGCGTCATTTGGCAATTTTTTTTCATCCAAATTGAGTGACCTGGGGTTAAGTGCCTTTATGAAGGCTAATAATCGTGATTGCGCTGTATGGATATTATGGGACCTCTCCAGCTCATAGTTTATTTACCCATTTCTCTCAGGTTTCCAGTCCACTCATCTGCTTAGTTCTATTCAGCCACTTTGATTAGATTCTGTGGATAACATTTATTACTTTACATTATTTGGTGTAGATTTAATTTAAAATTTTTGTTCCTCGCATATCACTCACCTGTATAAGACACTTCTAGTCTTTTCGACTGTACTTGTAAAGGAAAGTTATTTATTAGCCTTTTACACTGTAGGCTATATTTTAGAAGGCTCTGTACCCAGCCTAAGTGTCACGTGTATCGGACTATCAACAGAGCCTGTGAATTAACATACCGATCACAGTTTGATATTCAAATAACTGTTTATTTGCTCCCTCTGTTCCTATAAGGATGCAAGGATGCTTATTCTCATGAAAATATATATTTTTTAATTACTTGATTTGTTTTTATGACGACATCCATATTAATATAAACTATCATTCAAAAGTTCGGTGTCACATGATCCTTCAGAAATCATTCTAATGTGATGATTTGATGCTCAAGAAACATTTCTTATTATTATCAATGTTAAAAACAGTTGTGCTGCTTAATATTTTTGTGGAAACTGTGATATTTGTGTACAGAATTCTCTGATAAATAGGAAATCCAAAAGAACAGCATTTATTTGGAATAGAAATATATTATTTTGTAACATTATACATACGTATCTTAACTGCCATTTTTGATCAATTTAATGATCAAATGATTTAATGTCCAGTAGCACATAAGCAAACATACTCCCTGTCATGGGTTCACATTTGTTTAAACATTTGCATGTCTCCATGCAATTCTGTACAGGAAGTAAAGAAGTTGAGCAAACTCACACCATTGGTTAAGCCAATGTTGCTGTTTTGGGCTGAAAGGAATAATAAATCAAACCAGTGTTAACATTTCCTCAAATTACTTTCTTGCAGCTGTCTCTGCAAGTTATCCTGGGATAGAAGATATTACGTCAACACTGAAAAATGTTAAATTTACATTTGACAGATCCAAAGTGACTTGCAATTAGGGTTGGGTATCGAGAATCGAGTATCGATTGGAACCGAGACTAACTTTTCGTTTTTCCCGGAATCGTTCAAAAGTTAAAATTTCGATTCCTAGTTTCAATATTCACAGTCCGCCGAGCGGAAGAAGAAACCGCTGAACAACACCGACGAAGAAGCGTCTACCAGAAGTGTTGGCATAACCACGCGAGTCGAACATGAGTACCTTACGTCGGCGATCCAAAGTGTGGCTTCGCTTTTCTAAAAATAACGAAATCTCGGCAAAATGCAAAATTTGTGACAAAAGGAGTATTTTTACAGAAGGAGAATTTCCTTCAGAAAGGCTGTTGGTTAGCAAGGTTAGCTAAACTTTTTTGACCCTGCCTCTTAAAAGAATCGGAATCGAGAATCGTTAGGAACCGGAATCGAAACAAGGAATAGGAATCGGAATCAGAATCGTTCAAATTCAAACGATACCCAACCCTACTTGCAATGCAGTAAAAGTATACGTTATATCAGTTCTTGGTTTCCTTGGGAATTGAACCAATGATATTGGTGTTGCTAGAGCACAACTTTTATGAATTGTGTTACACAAATGTAGTCAAATCATCAAATGTATTTGGAAGTCAAAAGCTAAATGTAGGCTTTAAATGACCACACCGTGGTTGAATGACTTCGGTGTCACCATCACTAAACTTCCGAAACTTTCAGTCTTTGTTTAAAAACAAAAGTTCGAGTTGTTTTCCCTTAAAGTTCGAGTTATAATAGTTTTTAAGACCGTGATTACAAACACAACAAACTGAAAGAGTAGATGAGTTTTTATCTGTTCGGCTGATGACGTTTAATGTCCTCAATAACCCTGTAGTCCCATTTTACCACTTGTTAGTAACCGAATTTTCAAGGTAAGCAAAAGCTCTGAAAAATCCCAAGAGGGGATCAATTATGTCGTAGAATTAAACATGAAAATATCTTGAGCTTGTGTTCACGACAGACTTTATTTCAGGCATTTAACCAGAAACTCGTTCAAAAACCCTATTGACTTCAAAGTGTAAAAAATGCTAACTTGTTTCTGGGTTTTGGCCTATAAAAATACGTCATCCCTCAACACTGTACATCTGTTGAACAATGATTAGTCAGTTTAATGGCAATATTTGACTGTGACAGTCTTTGCACACTAGTTGTTTTAGTTGTTAGTTGGCTTTATGCACAGCTGCACTACTTCCTGAACTTAAGCAGCTCCTTGTTTCCTGTCTGCCATTATTGGACAAATTGATTAATCCAGGTGTGCCTGACCTCAGTAGTCACGGCAACAATAATCAGACACACCTGAATTAATCAAGTTTGGCCAATAATTGCAGACAGGAAACAAGGAACTGGCTTAAGTTCATGAAGTAGTGCAGCTGGGCATAAAGCCAGTTGTACCTTAACCTTGGACAATAGCCATAGAATCACAATACATTTAACAATACATGACATCCACTTCAACATAAAATATTCACATTTCCTACCCCTTATACAGAATACCTATTGCTTCAGTGAGTAATAATGCTCGATGTAACATCATCAGAGACTAGGATTCATTCCATTGCAGCACAGCTGTGTGTCCATAGAAATCCAAATACAGCCATGATGTAATGAGTCACCAAGGCGATGGACCCTGACCTCTTCGTCAGTTTGAACGCTTCACCAGCCTCATGTAATTTAAGGTGATTTATTACTGTGCGCTGTCTATAAACAGAATAGTTGCAGGAAGTCCAGATATTATATGATGTGAATGATTACACTAATTAAATTACACAATGTGAGTCCAGAGGTCTTGCATCTAATCAAAATATATAGTACTTTTGCTGCAAATTCATCTGTTATTTGGTAGAAGCAACCAAATTAGACAGATACAACGTAGAAATGTTGTGTGACATATCCTCATTTTCAAACCAGGGTTGTGATGAGTGAATTAAAACAGCTGTCAGATGGGTGGTCTGTCCAAAGATGGTCTAGCTGTCAAAGGTGATTCTCTCGTACTTTAGACCAGCAGCATTATATCGCACAATGGAGGGAAGCGTGCCAGACATTGACAGGTGTCAGATGTCCTTTTTATGGCTCAACAGTCATGTGTTTGTGTAGGAAAACCATGAACATGATCTCTAGCTGATTTCCATATTTTGTCTGTTTGGCTCACTTTAAATATGTAATCATTCATGTGTCATATTCCTATGTATTCTGTTTCCATCATTTTCCTCTGTCTCTTCAGTGGAGGGGATGAAGGTGGTGGAGATCGAGAAATGTCGCAGTGACATCAAGAAGCTGCGGGAGGAGATGGCCTCCAGGAACAACAGGTCAGTGACCTTACTGCTTGTTCTGGAGATATTGGAACATTTTTACCACAACGGGAAGTAAAACGATATATTTTATGAGAAAAAATGGAGGCTGAGACTGGACTTTATACTTCAGGAATTGATTTGATTGTGATAATACGTGAAATCAGGTGGTTGGAAGGGTGGAGGTGAAAAGTAGGAGTTAATTGGTGATGTCAGCCAAACATGAAATCACTTCCCCCATGAATGGTGCACAATAAGACCAGGAACATGCGTTAAAGGGGTCCTATTACGCTTTTCCACTCTTTCAACTTTAGCAAGTTTGTAATGTTGCTGTTTGAGTGTTAAAAAGATCTGCAAGTTTACAAAGTCTACTCGTAAGGGAGATATTTTATTTAACAGAACCCCCTTTCCAAGAACTACAACTAACTGCTCGTATGGACTACGACGCAATTTTTCCGGATCTTAAGAAGTCATAATGTTCCACATTTAAATAGTGTCCGGAATTTGCAAAAAGGTGCTGGTTGAGCTGCATTAAGCCCCGTTCACACTACAAGCGAGCGGGCGATTTCCGGCGACACGTGCGACCGCGACCGGTGGGGCGTGTCTGACGACGCGACAAAGTTGACATCTTTTTAACTTAATGCAAATGCAGAACGACTTTCGGGTGCGACAACCAATAGGAATGAAGTCAGTAGAGCGCGTCACTCTTCACTCTTCAAGATGAACGAGAAGGTCATTTTAGCAGTCAGAAACTGTCCTATAATTTATGATATATCTCCATGTACATACGGTGGTATTCATTTGACATTTCCCGAACGCTAAGATAACCAATCACAGCACATTTTGTACATCGGAAGGAGGGGCTTCATTGAAATCAGCATTGTATTCGAACTATCAAACCCCCAAAACAAGTATACCCTAGTATAACAAGTAAACTTGTATACCCCAAAAACAAAATCAAGACTTTGTAAAAGGGCATAATAGGACCTCTTTAAGAAAATAGAGTCAGTTTTTGATTTTATGTTGAAGTGGACCAAATTCATTGGCCTAGCACTAAAAAATAAGGTATCTAAATTGAATTGAATGTGTGAAGAATCAGATTCTAGATGAATCAAAGATACTTGTATGTTCAAGATACTCTCTTTGAGTAAAGTAAAAAACACAGCATCTTCGGTCTAAAGCAAATGAGCCCCCGTCTACTTTTTTAACTTTACAGCAGTTTCCTAGATGACAACAAGAAGTTAACTCCTCGCAGAGATGTGCCTTCATACCCAAAGGTATGTAAATGGCAGATGTGAGCAAGTGTTTGTAACATTTTCTTTCATCATATTATATACTTATACTTGATACAAGTCAGCATACACAGCACCATTTAAGGTTTACAAATTTATAGGGTTGACGAAAAAAAAGATTTAAAAAGAAAAGAAAAATTCTAATAAAATACGATATATATATATATATATATATAAATGTTCAAAAGTTTGGTGTTGGTTATGCTTGGCTTTACTGTCAATTAATTTAATGTTGAATCAAAGTATTAATTTCTTTCAGAAAGCAAATACATTTTACTGAACCCACATTTGTGAATGGTAGTGTATATTATTTTGGAAATATTAAAAAGAAATATGTTTTAAAATTGTACAAAAATTTCCACATCTTTTTCCACATCATAGTGACTATGCTTGGTAGGCTTGATAAACAAACAAACAAACAAATCTCAACCAATCTTATCAGCATTTACATACATTTTTTAAAATTTCATTATTTTTTTAAATATTACGGAGACCTACACATGGCATTATTTCATGCGCACGATATAATTCGTTCCCTCCTTTTACTAAATCGTGCGCATTAAATAATAATGAATTCCCTAAGTTCACTAAATCATGGCGACTTTACAATAAGTTCTTCCCTTGTTTTAGTTAAATCAAAACACAAGCAGAATTTAGTAAAACGAGGGAACTAATTATTTTATCGTACGCACGACTTAGCAAAACAAATTATTTTATCGTTGGCACGATTTAGTAAAACGAAGGAACACATTATTATATCATACGCACAACTTAGTAAAACGAGGGAAGGAATTATATTGTGCGCGTGATTTATTAAAACGAGGGAACGATTTATTGAGTGCACAATTTAGTAAAAACGAGGGAACGAATTTTATCGTGCGTACTATTTAGTAAAACGAGGGAACAAATTATTATATTGTGCACCGATTTAGTAAAATGAGAGAACGAATTACATCGTACTGACGTATTAGTAAACCGAATTGTTTATTTAGGGCCACAATATACTTTTTTTTTAATTGTTATGTATGCACATGTGCGGGACTCCCTAGGATATGGTAAAGAGCTGTGTGAAGATTTCATTTAAAAAATAACCCAACATGACAGTGAGTAAATAATTATTTTGAGGTAAACGAGTATGATGCAAATGTAATGTGCGCAAAGGCCACAGCCAGGCGTTGGTTATCGGGGGTTAACTGGGAGCTCTGTCGCCTGCAGTACATGCTCTCCCAGCAAACCATAGATGCCCTCAGAAAACCCACCTTCGACGTCTGGCTGTGGGAGTCCAACGAGGTAAGAGCCTAACGTGTCACTGTTTTGTCTTTCTCCTCTTTTCTCTCCACTTGTTTCCTCTCTTCTGTGTCTGTTGCTTGTGTCTGTGGGGCTTGTGTAGTACCACCTCTCACAGGGGACAGTAGAAGCTTTGAGGCAGCCTGTCTTCGATGTGTGGCAATGGGAACCTAACGAGGTGAGGATCGGCCAAAAGAAAGATGCAGAATATAAAAATTCTACAGAAGTTGATGTACCAATGACAATGCACATGATGCATGAATGACGCCATGGGCAAAATGACTGGCATGCCAAACCTGTGATAGAAACATTTTTTGTACTGCTGAAAATGCTATCATCAGTGTTTTGTGCTTTAAGATGCTGAGTTGTCTGGAGCATATGTACCATGACCTTGGGCTGGTAAAGGACTTTAATATAAACCCCATCACGCTGAAAAGATGGCTGGTAAGAAAACTATACTCTGAAATATTATTTTTATTACTTATTATTTATTGTTTATTTAGGAGAACTATTTTATTTGACCTTTTCCAAAGAAAATGTGTTTTGTAGGTCATTGACCCAAGGAAAAAAAATATGAAAAACAATATATATAGCAGATTGTGAAATACTCAGACCGGCCCGCCTGGGTCAAAATTGTTAAATCACCCTTTATTTCCCATTCTGACATTCAATTTGGAGTTCAGGAGATTGACCACGACCACACTCCTAAATGCATTGAAGCAACTGCCATGTGATTGGTTAGATAATTGCATTAATGAGAAATTGAACATTGAACATAATTGAATTATTAGTGTTCCTAATAATCCTTTAGGTGAGTGTATAAAGGGAAGATAAAGTCCCATTCACCTGTAGTGTGATAATAGTGTCCCCCGTTGTGGTCATTTTCAGGACTTTCGTTCAGAGGAAAGATTTTGGCACACATCCCACATTGTTCAATGGGGTCATATTAGTCTATAACAGTTGATGTATTCTCCGCTAAATGAAGTGCTTACAAATCTTACCCAGGACCTAGACTATAAAATAAAATAAAGTTCTCTCTTTCCATTTTCAGCTTTGCATCCATGACAATTACAGGAACAATCCTTTTCATAATTTCCGCCACTGTTTCTGCGTCACTCAGATGATGTACAGCATGATCTACCTCTGCAACCTACAGGTATAGATTGCATTATGTATTATAATATATATTTTTGTAGGAATTGTTTAATTTTGTGTCGAAGACACCTTTTATGCTGCGTAGCCACCTGTTTCTTTTGCTCAGGAAAGTTCGAGCAGCAGAGGTAGATTAAAGAGAAGTGGGAGGTGAATGAACGAGACTGAAACATAGAGAAAGGATAAATGAGTGATGTATGGGGGTGTAAAAGCAATTCTGGTGCTATCAAGATGCTTTCACTCTTCTCTCTGTGCTGCTGTTGCCATGGATGTGTATTAAGAGGCTATTGGATTCATTATCTGACCAATTACAGGCTGAGCTATTACAGGGCAAATCACTTGCTTTAGTTTAACAGTACAGAGCTGGGATGCATGTGCACATCACTGCCTGTCTTGTTATTCTGTGTTTTTCAGGAAAAGTTCACACAAGTAGATATTCTTATTTTGATGACATCAGCTGTGTGTCACGACCTGGACCATCCAGGGTACAACAACACGTAAGAGCCTCAATCATTTATAAACATTGTCCTTTATGACCCGTCTTATAACATGTTTACCAGCCATGAAAATTAATGCATTTCTTCAGCAAGGATGCATTTAATTTATCAAAAGTGACAGTATAGACATTTATTATGTTACAAAAGAGTTCTGTTTCAATAAATGCTGTTCTTTTGAACTTTCTATTCATCAAAGAATCCTGAAAAAAATGTATCACAAACCATATTGGTTTCCTCAAAAATATTAAGTAGCAAAGCTGTTATCAACATTGATAATAATAAGAAATGTTTCTTGAGCAATATGTCAGCATATTCGGGGGGGAAATCGAATGGTAGTGTATAGATTGGTAATATTCCACTACATTATAGTTGATGTTTTGCCATTTAAAAATATTTCACAATTTTACCGTTTTACCATATTTTTGCAAAAGAGACTTCTTTTAAAAACATAAAAAAAAATCATACCAGCTCCAAACTTTTGAACGGTTTTCTATATATTTGTGTACCTAAACATTATTTTGCACTTTTTCAGATTACAAAAGAAGAATTTTAAAAAATGTGCTCACTCTCATCCATATAATGGCAGTGAATAGCGACCAGCATCAAGCTTTTTAAAAAGATGCAAGATGTTGAATGTTCCCATGCGACACGTGTCATATATTTTTAAGTGTTCTGGGGGTATACTCTGCTTGACGTGCACGTTCATGAAACTCAATTAAATTAAAAAAAATGCAATATACTGTAAAATGGGTTGAGAAAGCTCACACAAGTAACATGCTCCTCATTAGTTAAGTCAAAATTATCCACTTTCTGTTTGAAAGAGTCCAGAATCTCTTCGACAAATAGTATGCCAAAAGAGTAGTATGTCTGAAAACATATTAGGCGAATAACTTTAGACATCTTACTACTTCCTCCGAGATTCTGAAGTGTGCGCTCGATGGACACTTTACTATCCCATGAGGCCACTGGAGGGCATTTATAAATGGCAGTGAAGTAACGCAACTGATGCTGTAGGTCATGTGACAGTGACAACATGGCGGATGAAGTACATCCAGATTTCATTCATACTACCCATATTTATACAATACAGAGCGTACTTTTTAACGGTCACAAAGAAAATTCAAATTCAAATATAGTACCTACTCAGACAGTACATGATTTCGGACTGAGTGATGGAATACACAACATGTTTATTTTAGGGTGAACTGTCCCTTTAAGATATAAGTCATTGTGTTCTACGTTTTCCACATATGTGCTGCCACTTGGGCACCAAGTGGCACCTGTCGAGTGTTTTTGGACTCAGTCTATCCTCTCTCTTTTCCAGGTATCAGATCAACGCGCGCACAGACCTGGCCGTGAGGTACAATGACATATCTCCTCTGGAGAACCATCACTGCGCCGTGGCCTTCCAAATATTCTCTCAGCCAGACTGCAACATCTTTGCCAACTTTGATCCTGAAGCTTTCAAACAGATTCGTCAGGTGTGCCCCAGGGCTTTCAGCACACACACGTTAATACAGTCTTTGAGCAATGTATAATGACTATGTGTGTTATTTCGTCTCTGACAGGGAACCATCACCCTGATACTGGCCACGGACATGGCCCGACATGGAGAGATTCTGGACTCTTTCAAACAGAAAGTGGATAACTTTAACTTCACTGATGAGGAGCATGTTACTTGTGTGAGCTTTCTTTTAAAGTATCAAAATTCACCTACTAAAAGTGCTGTGATGAGCTTATTAATCTCTCTGTGACAGCTAAAGATGGTGCTGATCAAGTGCTGTGATATCTCTAATGAGGTCCGGCCAATGGAAGTCGCTGAGCCATGGGTGGACTGTTTGCTGGAGGAGTACTTCATGCAGGTATAAACCAGCATTACAAGCTAGTTTCGGTATTACAATCGGTATGTTGTGTGACCCACTTTATATTAAGTGTCTTTAACTAATATGTACTGTACTAACATTTAAATTAATCATTTGATACAAAGCACTTATTGTGTATATACTGTACATAAATGTTTTTACATTGTACTTATATTTAAAAATACCTGCATGCAATTACAGCTGTACATAATTTCTGGAATCTATAATTACACTGTTAACACTGTTACGACCAAACCGTCCCTAATTTTACCCGTAACCCGACTGAATAGCAGCAAAATTGTTTTGCAATGCAGCATTAACACAATAAATACGTTATCAATTATTTTTTTTACATAATAGTAGGAAAAGACACTTAGTATAAATTGTGACCTAAACATCATGATCTTTATTTTGTTTTTACTTGACTTTTTTTTTTTTGTCGCAAGAAATAAATATTCAGCAAGGATGTATTAATCACTTAAATTGTTTGAAAGACAGTAGGCGTGTTTCCGATTTCGCAGTTTGTTTCTGAAAATAAGATGTAAAGTGTTTGCTCTGGCTCGTTTTAAATGATTTTGTTCTGTTGTTGTGCTTGTTGACTTTGTACAATTTGGTGGTTGGTCGGTGGGGTATTAGTCACGTCCCTACTCCACTGTGATTGGACAGGTGGTTAAAAAGTGACAGTGATAAGGGTTGTGTTTTACACAAAGTTGAACATTTTTCAACTCTTGGCATCCAGAAAAAAAAAAACACAAAGCGCTTAGCATGAAATAGACGCTTAGCAACTCGTTTTGCTGCCATGTTTAAAATGCGGCGGTGCTTTAAAAAATTTTTTTAAATAACACTGCCCGTAGGAAAAAAACGATTTGATGGACACCCGGCCTAAATATTTTTGTTTCATATAAATGCTTTATACATTCTTTTGAACTTTATATTGATAAGAGTACCATTTCAAAAGTAATGTTTGTAAGTAATCAGCAATATTTAAAAATTGATATGATGTTTAATAGGGTGCCATTGCAATGTTGGTTCTAGAAAGAACTCGAGCTGCTGCGTTATGGACCAGCTGTAGTTTGTTTATTATGCGTGCAGGGAAACCACCCAGTAGAGCATTATAATAATCTACCTTAAATGGGTTTGGGAGTTTTTTCCTAATTCGGTGTAAGGGGCAAAAATCGAGCTGTGACGATTGGTTTATACACAAGGCAATCATTTCAGTATTTGAAAGCATAAGGGAGATCAACTCAATTACATCATTCGCTTCATAGTTACACCAACTAAAGAGCTATCTTGGAGCGTTGCTTTTTCGACTGGCTTGGATTTAAAAAGCTGAAAAAATGTGGCTGGCAGCTTCAGCAGAAGCAAATACCATGAAATATACAGTATACCAAATATCACTACCTCAGAGCTCACAATAGGGCTTTATTTTAAGGTTTGTAAGTTATCATTGAAATTTAATCAATATCCTTGTGAAGAAGTTGAACGGAGATTTAATTTCCAGAATGCTGAATGTCGGACTCCATGGTGCTGAAAATTCAGCTTTGCCATTACAGGAAGAAATTACATTTTAAAATATATAAAATATATAATAATATATATTAATATATAATAAAAATATATATAAAAAAAACAAAGCTTTGGTAAGCACGACTTCTTTCAAAAACATGTTAATAAAGCATACAAACCCTAACATTCTGAATTATCTATCTAGACCATTTGTTTCTTCATCAGAATTTTGTCGTTCTCTCTCTCAAACAGAGTGATCGAGAGAAGGCAGAGGGTTTACCAGTCGCTCCTTTCATGGACAGAGAAAAAGTGACCAAACCCACTGCTCAGATCGGTTTCATCAAGTTTGTCCTGATCCCCATGTTTGAGACAGTGATGAAGGTGAATTGGTTATGTTAGGACCCAAAAGTACATTGTGAAACCTGCAGGCTATATAGATCAAACATCCCAATACTTAGTTGTGATGTTGTTTTGTCCTCTATGTGTTCCAGTTGTTTCCTCAGATTGAGGAGGTAATGGTACAGCCCTTACGAGAGTCCCGGGACAGATACGAGGAGCTTAAACAGATCGATGATGCCATGAATGAGGTCAGCAGAGTAGACATGATTGTTTGTGTGTGTGTTTTAAACTGGCATTAGCTATTTACAACTTTTCATCTGTGTTTTCAATAGGTGCAGAAAAAGAAAAATGAAACGTTAACAATGGGAGGAAAAAAGAAATGAGGAAGGTCAATGTCAAAATCTACTACGTGCTACTTAAACATGCTACAGTTATTATGATTACACTTTATTTTACAGTACGTGTACTTACAGTGAAGAAATTGGTAATATATGGTAACTACATAGGTTAAAGCTAGGTTTAGGTTCAGGGTTAGAATCTAGCCATTACCCAGTTATTACAATTGTTATAAGTTTATACCAACGCATTCTCATTCTAGGGCGTCATATAGTGGCATTTTTGACAATGCACATAAATCCAACGCAAATAGCACCCTTTAGCATCAATATAACTCTTCGGTTATGGATAGCCTTCATGCCCATATATATCTGCATCTCATATTGACATGACACTAAAGGGTGCCATGTGCGTTGGATATATACGCATTGTAAAAAGCATCAGTTTATGACGCCTTGGGATGAGAACGGGCAGTAAAATGTGCTACCGTTATTATTTGTGTTATCTTTACAGCAAAACCTACCTTGTCTTTGTTTGTTTCAGTTGGAATATTCCTCAAGAGGCAGTAAAATATGGGACATGAGTGAAATCTTGGCCATCTGCTCAGAAAATCCAAAGCATCTTTCAGGGAATTGAATCGTGTACAGTTCAGCTATGAAATATTTGTGTTTTTATTTGGTTTTGTAAAAGTATAAACATTATACAGGATGTACAGATTTTTAGTCACTTTTACTCAAAAAATAAAAGTCTAACTTAAAAAAAAAACTGATGCCACAAATCTCATTTTTAACATAATTGTGTTATAACAGTATTATGTTCATTGCCATCCTCCGATGAAATGGTACCAGGACTCATGTGATGAGCGTGAGACAGTGCGCTCTAGTGGCCAAAGCAAAACACAGAAACATACCCATCAGACAGAGACCAGGTAGTTTAAACTGAAAGGCTTTGCTGAATGAAGAATAAATCATAGTCATTGTGAATTAACTGTTTATATCACATAATGCAGAAATTAAAAAAGGCGTTCTCTCAGCTGGTGCTTTGAGGCACAGCGTCGCTCTCTGTTTTACTTCTTTTATTGGGTTTAGAGCCGTTTGCTGTTGCTCTCTTCTTATTCTCCTGTTCCAGCCTTTCCTGCTTCTTTTGCAAATATGATGCCATGTTGTCGAAGTTCACCTTATACAGGTGCTTAAACTGACTCTCCAGTCCCACAGAACCTGTGAAGAGAGGATGAAGGAAAATTTACATTAACCCCATGAAGCCTACTGTATCCTCTTTGACTAATGAACTACGAAGGCCTTTAAATTATAAACATGATCAAAACTTCACTGAAAACAGTTGTATACAATCTACTACATGCCTACCTTTATACTTTTAAAGCCTTTTTTGTAAAAATGTCCACCTTTAGGTCATAATACAGGCTTCGTTTTGCTGTGAAATCTTTACTGATTTTTTTTTTTACTTTTATACTGATTCCTACCTTGAAAGACATTCCACTGAGTCTGTAAAGCTTCAGTGACCCTCCTCAATTCAGGCGTCTCTGAGTCACACAGCTATAAACAAGCACAAGCTGTTAGTAAGGGAAGAGTTAACTTCAGAACATGGAAAGAGTCACAGAAGAGCATTTATGGACCTTCCAGTTCTGCTCTGAGTATCGATACAGCTGCACATTCAAGTCTTCACTCTCCAGTAAGATCCACAGTTGGCTTTGTGAATCAAAGGTCATATCCCAGGGGGCAAGAGGCAGAGCGAGAGTCTCGGCAGGGCTCAGGCTGCCCTCCGTCCCAGAATCCACCACGAAGAGCTGAACTAAGGGACATCTAAGACGGAAATGATAAAACCCTCGTTAACCCCTGACTTGTGTGTTTCTACATTTACAAAGGAATACTATTGTTGTCATTGAGACTCTCCCAGAATCCAGTTAGAAGGATGATCGCTGCAGAAATCTGATTAAATGAAACGCACCTCTCACACTGGACAGCTACGTGTCGTCCATCTGGTGAGCTGAGGATCCTGCTGACGGCAAACCTCTGAAGACACAAAGAAATATATATATATATATATATATATATATATATATATATATATATATATTATATTATATTATTATACCTGTTGAACTCGAATTGTCCCAAAAAAAAAAAAATCAAAAGGCCCCCTATATTATTATATAGATCTAAAATATTTATTCCAGTATTTATGACGAAGGGACTTGTTTTCAAACTTGTAATTACATAAACCGGGTAAGACATTCAATTAATCAACCACAGTTCATTTTGTGATTCCAAAACTTTCAAGAACTGAATGTTCGTAAATAAAAACAAAAAAACTGTTATGGAAAAAAGTTAACTTCCCCTGTGACTAATGACTAATTAAAATATATGTTTATGCATTTTCACAGTTTAAAATTCTGTCAAAAAAGTCATGAATCAAAATATGCAATTATAAGTCCTGAAAAAATGCAATATTGTGAATTTTGCATATTAAAAATAAACAAAAGGCCAGCTTTGTAAAATTATGTAAATTAAAGTTTTTGGTTTTTTTTTTAATAATTAAAAACCTACCAAAGTTCTAGACCTTACCCCTATACATCCCATTGAAAACCGTATATCCAAGTCAATATATAATGTGATTATTTCCATTGGATTGTAGTACACATTGTGAACTACACTTGAGAGTGTGATGTCTGTGAGGACTACACCTTTTCTCTGTCTGAGTTCTCAGAGTCTAGGCCAAGTTGCCTCAGATCAACGCTGTGTAACCGCTGGCCAGTCTCATAATGCCAAACCTTCACTGTGCCATCCTGTGAACACATAAGTGTCTTAATACTGTAGGATTGACATGGTCATTGCCCTTACAATCACTTCCCCAAAAGAATATTACAGTAGAACAGTAAAGAAAAGGTAAACTGAAAAACACCTACTCCTGAACCAGAGAGAAGCCAGTCAGGATGCCCTGAAGGCACAAGCAATGCACTGACAAATCTGCATGAGAAATCAAACATGTTTGAACAAGCGCGAACAACATATGAGGCGTACTATCACTTGCATCCCACGGTCCACACTTACTCTCTGTGCCCTAGACAGAAAGCCTGAATGTTGTAGGGTGACAGCCGGAAGCTCACTCTGATCTTCTCATCTCGGTCTGCTGTTATGATATATTTATCATCCGGAGAGAGCGTCTGGAGAGGAAAATGCTGTTAACCTTGCAAGTTAATTAGATAAATAACATCCCAAATTATGCGAATATTTAATATTTTAATATTTTTGTTCAGGTGCTGCTCTAAGTTTCACAATGAAAAACTGGCATTTCATTAAAGAAATATTCTATATTCCCTTCTCTAATTGAACTGTCCTTAAACCTTCTATTGGTGTATAACATACCACATCCAGTAACATGGAGAGATGTCCCAGCTTCAGCTCTCCTGGTTTCTGTGGCTCCAGAACAGAAAATGAATATACATCCCCCGACTTATCAGCCACAAAGACTTCATCCTCGGCCTGAGTAAATACAAGAGATGTGCATCGTCGCACAACCCACCTACAACAAAACAACCAGAGTTACATCAATACAAGAGCTTTACAGAGAAATTAATGGGACCCTATTATGCTAAAGGTACCCTTTTTCCTCATAATATACATTGGAGCATCACTTCGTTTTCTCACACTTTCTGAAATGGTTCAATAAAGTATCCAACCCCCTTCTTTTTGAGAACCTACTCTGATTGGTCAGGTGGTCCACCTGTGTGATTGGTCGACTGTTTGGAAACAAAACGCCTATTACCATATTTTGATAAATTGATTTTATCACATAGGTAATTGTGATACATTACCTATATCACATTTTTTAACTCTAATATTCCCTTGTTAAGAGATCTTGGACAGTCCATGCGTGTCCAGAAATGTCTTCAATCATACAGGTTTGGAATGACATGAGTGATGGGAAGACTTTTTAGATGAACTTTCTTTCCAAACCTCAGGAATGAGTGTGTGTTACCGTGTACTAATGCACTGCCATGATGGCTCAGTGCAGAAGAGAACAAGACGTTTATGGTCATCTGTGAGCGCTACATGCTTCCCAGAGGCTGAGGCAGCAAATGCAAGAATCCTGTCACTGTCCTTTTCCTCTGGTCCATCTCCAGCACTGTAATACACACATGTACATTTTAGGATATTTTTGCATCATCAGATTATGAAGTACAATAGCAAACTCACATATCAGAACTGTCACATTTACCTTTTATTATCACCATCAGCTTCCTTTGTTTTTTTCTCGGCTTTGGCGCAGTCAAACACGAAGGGCTCTCTATCAGCAAAATATCGAAAGAAAACTAACACTACTTTTTTGCATGAGTATAAAAAACAAGTACAAGGAGCAAAATCAATGACGAAGACCTCTTAAATGATTCATATATAACACATTTAATAACACATAACCATGCTGTAAACAGAATGACAGTCATTTGATTGATTACCATATTCATTTTCTGATATGTATGAACTTTAAAAATGCAACAAGACATCAATATTTATAAATGTATTGTGACAGATGTTCTATATCTTCGACTTCAAGTCAAATAATTTGGACAACAACATTACATATTGAAGCATATGTTTCAAGTCAAAGTGCAAATGAATGCACAGCATAGCATAGAATTAAATATTAAGACAACAGTATGTTTTATACACACACATCTCACACACATACATACAATTATGCACACAAATATGATAACCATGAAAATAGTGCAATATGATGATGCCAAATCGAATAAGAGTAATCTTGGGAAAACTTTGCAGCAGCACGGTACTTATATATGCAAAATCTCGGGTACCAGTCAATGAAAATGATGTTGATCATGTAATTGAATCGTTTACTGATGGTTCTATCACAGTGCAGAAATCCTTCTGAGTCTGACAGTTTTCACCATATCTGAAATAAAGAGCTGGACATATATAGACAGCTGCCAGTCTACTCACCTAGACTGTTTAAGGTGTATGGCAACTAAAGTAGTAGAACAGCTTGAAATAAACCAGTCTCCCTTTGAACACACCACTGCCATGATTGTTGCTCACATGCGGAATGACAGTCGCGCGTTTAATACGTCATTAACAGAAACGAGCAGGAATGTGGCATGACGATATCGCCATTAGAAGTGTACCAAATAATAGACTTTCACTACGAATAATACTTGTGTGTTATTAAAAATAATAATAATTTGAATTCTATTTTGCTTAAAAATGTGCATTGTTACAACCGAAAACCAGCACCTCGTTTGCACTGGACGGTTACACTAATGTAAAGGTGATGTTTAAGAGGGGGTGTGTTCGTTATGCAAGGGCGGTACATTAGTGTGCTTTAGCGGTACATCCAACATACTTGTTGTAACTCAAGTTTTTACTTTACTGGGATCTTTTTTTGAGTTGAGTTGCCGTTTGTGGAGATTTCTTAACCTAACTAAGGTAACTTAACTTATAGGATCCAGTGACACTGATCTGCACCAAACATACACAACATCTCATCTAAGTCATTATCGTGAATTTAATTGAACACGAATGAATTGGTTGTAGTATTGTTTATGACGTGCATAGCTAACATTGAACGTGAATGTGAGTTTTTGCATTTTCTATATCTGATCTGCTGCTGTATAAATAACATTTCTGATTTCTAGTTACAATTTCAAACACATCCGTTTTGTTCTAAACAGCAGATTCACGAACTTTAAATTGGCGATGCTAAATATTTAAAATCACACGTTGTCACCATTGATCATGCAGCTGAGCTGTTTTTCTCCACAGGGTTTCTGCAGTAAAGATGGCAGCCTCTCTGCTTAGGGTAGGACGACTCGGACCTCTCAGGGTAAAACACCGTTTTTTCCGATTTTTTTTAAGAAATATGCATGCACGTTATAGTGCATTTTCACGTATTATAACTCGTATTTTTGTAAACATTTGAAATTGTGAGAAATGTGTGTAGTCCGTTTGTGAACACAAGCTATTGCAGGCTGCAGCTCACTGAAGCATTTAATCCACCAAATTAAGATTTGACGGATGAATACATTCTATTGTCCTGGATTCACACGCACGACGATAATTTATGAAATATTCCTAGAAGTAAAAATTGCATTTACACGGTCACGGTGTTAATCAGATATCATGCAACATAACCCTGCAGCTGGAGTGAAATGTAGGGGTTCCCGGTTATTGCTAATTATTTTTATTTATTTATTTTATTTTTACGATTATTTTTCTACATTTTAGTTTCGAGAAAATGTGCAAAAAATTGCCAACATTTACTTGTTTGAATGTCCACTGGGAAAACTGAACAGTGTTTTGTCAACTTCACAGACCATGAGAACATTATGTACTCTTTGCTGGCACATGTGTTTTGACACCACAGCAGATTTGTAGATTTGTGAAAATGGCGTACGGTTGCATAAATATAACTACATAATGGTGGTTGTGGTTTTAGTGTCTCTCTTGTTGTTAGTGTCTGCAGGCGGAGGGCTTGAGTTCCATTGGAAGAGCTCCTGCTGTAGCTTTCAGCTCAAAATCTGGGGACAAGAAGTCCAAAAAGTACAACAAAGGTAAATCTTTGTGTATGTCACATCAGTTTCAACGTGTCATTCATTTGGAGGAGGAGCGCTCTGTGTTTCAGATCCCGATACCATGCATAATATTTGAGGTTATATATGAGGATAATTTGAGGTTCAAATGGGTCAGGGAATGTGTCCTCTGACCTCAGCTGTTTGTTCCTATCTCTAACTGTCATGTTAGAGATAGGAACAAACGGTCATACTGGTGTCAAGTAATACCATGCAAATACATACAAATATTAATTTGCGCATTAAAGTCGTGGTCAAAAGTGTTCATACTCTTTGTGACTGACATAATATTATTGTCATTATTTTTTAACCCATTTTCTAATTTAAACAATCTGACTTTATTATAATTACTTTTTTCAAATTTCTTGGCATTCACGTTTTCTGTTCTGCATTTATTCTCAGTCTTAAACCAGTTAAAATTCATATACAGGGTGATCAGGCCTTAATGATGACGAGTGATGAATGCATAAACAAAAAATGAAATTTTCATTTGAAATGTTGTTTTTTGTTGTTGTTGTTACAGGAGAAGAAAAGGACTGTAAAGAACAGTAATTTATAGAAGTCACTATACAAAAATGAGTGAGCGCATAATGCAGTGACTGGCCCATCCGTATTGGATAGTTCAGACAGACATGTAGTAACAATAATATGTTTGTACAGGATACAGTACAGTGCCCAATTAAATATATAGACTTTTTCCAGTTATAACAGGATGTGGTTGTTAACATTTATTTTATACACTATCGCTGTTATATCCAATTTGAAGTGTATCCAAGGAGGATATGTAGAAAGCAGTTAATGACTATGTTTCTGAAATGGATGTATTTGTTTTACAGTTTACAGGAGATGCAACATCAAAATGTATGATGTTTGAAACTTATGACTAAATAATATCAATCACAGATCAAATTGTAGTACCAGCATCATACAGTAGTCAACATTTGAAGTAGATCAAAACCTTTCATCAAAGTTATACATGAATTTTGAACACCTGTTCTTGTCTTAGGACAACTTGAACTGACACCAGAAAAATAATAATAATTTGACAGTGGTTTTGAAATTGAAATTAATTGGATAGGTATTGACAAATACGTCTGCTGAGGAATGTTTTAAGCAACATCAGTCCATTTGTTGAATGTGTGAGTTTTGCAATTTCACTTAAATGCAATTTTAGGTAAGAAATACGTTATATTTTACCTGAAAACAAACACTCACATCTATATTCTTAATAAACTTACCTATATATTACACTAAAAAACAAACATGTATTTGCAAGGCTGGGATGTTGATTATAATTTAAAAGAAACTCCTGGTCTTTCTCTTGCTTTGTTTTCTCTATGGACAAGTAAAACTGGTCACATGGAGTTCTTGAAGATAACCTATGACCCATGATCCATTAATGTTTCTGTGCTCTATGTTCCTCTGACATTAGAAGTGGCAAAGGGCTTAAGAAAGAGCTTTCTGTGTGTCGTATTGCCATATATTTACATGCTTAGTGCTAAATGTGGACGTCCTCAATTCCTATATATGTCACCTTGACATTTATAGGTAAAAAATGCACTGCATGAAAGCGTTCATGAAGCCACTCCCTCTGTTCCTTTATGAGAATCTGTTGAAGCCCAAAATCCAACAAGTGACTTCTTGTTGGAAAGAAAACTGAACATTGCACAAATATAAAAAAGCATTTTTAAAATGTAAACAAAAAAACATTATAAATAATAGTAATTGATTAATATTTTTTTATTTATTTTTTTCAATTTTAATACTATGGTTATTATGTGCTGTTACTACAATTTGATCATGTTTAACCACAAATTTCCATATATTGTTTTATTAACAGTTGTGTCATCTGATTCTGGTTTCTTGGCATACTTTAACCATACCATAACAGTAACGTGAGAACATGTATAGAGCCTTTTAGCTTTAGTAACTATGGAATAATTATTTAATCTACTGCACTTTAACTTGTGTGTAATGTGAATTTTTCCATTGAAATATTATTATAAAGATATTTACACATTTTATTAAGGGTGCTTTCACACTTGGTTTGATTGCCTGGTCTAAACCTCAGTTCGATTGCTCCCCCCTCACCCTGCCCCCACTGGATTATGTTCACATTATATTATTTGGGCCCAGACAGCTGTGCAATAGCTTCAACAACGCAGCTGCTGTTTACCCGTGTTGCATGGTAACGACGACAGAATGCGGCAAAATGCATAGCATTGCTCGCCTCACTTTTATATATTTATTTTTACCTTTGGTTTTGTATTCAAAATATCATCTCTTAAAATGCACTGGCATTTGTCTGCCGCGAATGTATTGCAAAAGTTCTAAAGAATGTGGTTGTCCATTTCTGGTGAGGAGAAATTAGATGTACAGTTAAATGCTCACTTCTGCGATTTAGTACGATTGCATTCATATCAGCAGCGAACCGCACCGGGGGTCACATGGATTGTACCCCAGCCCAGACCACCTTTTTATGTGTACTTGTGTACGGTTTGTGGGGGAGTTTGGAAAACAATGTTCACATAATCCAAACCGAACAATCGATATCAATCGAACCTTGGTGTGTACCAAAAGTGCCAGTGTGAAAGCACCCTGAAAGGGTTACTGAATATGTAAGTACAGGCTTTATTGAAAGTGAAATATATTTAGGTGACTTTTTCTGTCAAAGGGCCCCTTTTTATTAGCTGTAGTTTTGAGTCACAGACTCGAAACTGGGTGAGTTATTTTTCTGAATGAATTTAGCGTTCTCCATTCAGCCTGACAATGCATGTGATGAATCAAATTATTGCATTTTTATGTTTGCCCTCCTTCCCCCTCCATCCTAGAAAAAGCAGCACCAAAAACGTACTTCGATATAGAAAAACTTGTCCAGCACAAATCATATGTGGAATTCCCCCAGAAAGAAGTTGCAGCTTCAGTTGCTGTTGCCTCTACAGAAACTGCATCTGCTGCTGCACCTGAACCAGTTGTAACTGCCACTGCAGCTCCTGCTGCAGCTGAAACGGTTGTACCTGTAGTTGAAGCCGCTGCCCGTGCAGCTGAAGCTCCTGTAGTTGAAGCTCCTGTAGTTGAAGCCGCTGCCCCTGCAGCTGAAGCTCCTGTAGTTGAAGCCGCTGCCCCTGCAGCTGAAGCTCCTGTAGTTGAAGCCGCTGCCCCTGCAGCTGAAGCTCCTGTAGTTGAACCCGCTGCTCCTGCAGCTGAAGCTCCTGTGGTTGAAGCTCCTGTAGTTGAAGCCGCTGCCCCTGCAGCTGAAGCTCCTGTAGTTGAAGCCGCTGCCCCTGCAGCTGAAGCTCCTGTAGTTGAACCCACTGCTCCTGCAGCTGAAGTTCCTGTGGTTGAAGCTCCTGTAGTTGAAGCCGCTGCCCCTGCAGCTGAAGTTCCTGTGGTTGAAGCTCCTGTAGTTGAAGCCGCTGCCCCTGCAGCTGAAGCTCCTGTAGTTGAACCCGCTGCCCCTGCAGCTGAAGCTCCTGTAGTTGAAGCCGCTGCCCCTGCAGCTGAAGCTCCTGTAGTTGAACCCGCTGCCCCTGCAGCTGAAGCTCCTGTGGTTGAAGCCGCTGCCCCTGCAGCTGAAGCTCCTGTAGTTGAACCCGCTGCTCCTGCAGCTGAAGCTCCTGTGGTTGAAGCTCCTGTAGTTGAAGCCGCTGCCCCTACAGCTGAAGCTCCTGTGGTTGAACCCGCTGCTCCTGCAGCTGAGACTCCTGCAGTTGAAGCCGCTGCTCCGGCAGCTGAAACGGTTGTACCTGAAGTTGAAGTTGAAGCCGCTCCCCCTGCAGCCGCTGCCCCTGCAGTTGAAGCCGCTGCCCCTGCAGTTGACGCCGCTGCCCCTGAAGTTGACGCAGCTGTAGTTGACGCCGCTGCCCCTATAGTTGACGCCGCTGCCCCTGCAGCTGAAGCTCCTGCTGCACTAGCTTCTGAAGCCGCATCTACAGAAGAAGCCCCTGCCCAAGAACCAATAGCTGAAGTTGAAGCTGTCAGTGAAGTTGTTTTAGAAGCTGCCCCTTTTGAGCCGGTTGCAGAGGCAGCTCCTGCTGAAGAGCTGGTAGATTCCGCCCCTGTGATCACAGATGCTACTGAAGTTCCAGCAGAAGTTGTGGAGACGCCTGAGGGTACACACCATATCCCCTATAACCCCCTTTCATATTTTGGGATACTGCAATTTTGAGAGCAGTTTTTTTTTCTTCTCAATTTTGGTTACAGGCTTTACACATACACATTTGTACTGTTAATGGTAAAGACATAATCACAATACAGTTTTTTACCTTTTTATTACAGTTGCAAATGTATTACAGTGTGTCATTGCATATGTGTTAGTGCATAGTACACATGCAAAAAGCTTTTAGGGGTGAAACGGTTCATTAAAACACCTACAGTTCAATATACATTTAGCATATTTTTGCATACATTACTCACCCCTAAGAACCCCTCTGAGAATATAAATAATATATGTGAATTGTAATTGTGATTTACCTTACATAAACAAAATACTTTAGGTTAAGCAAGTCATTGATTTAAATAATTAGAGTACTGAATTATTAAACCTTTGTGGTGTGGTACATGGTGTAGCATTTCATTTGACACTAATATAAGTGTCACAGTCATTAGGAAATTTTGAAATTATTATGTAATGTTCTGAACTGTAAACCTGTGACACTAGAACCCTGATACAATATGTACCTTTAGAACCATTACACCCCTTATTGGCAGCAACATCACAGCAGAAACCTAGACACAAGTTACTCATTCAGAGCTATATTCATTTTCTAAGTTGGGGCAGAGACAGCACACCATTTGTGTTGAAGACTTTTGATGGTATATTTTTAATTCTATGCCCTGGTTTTCAGTCCATGAACATAGCCAGTCTTCCCATCCGTCTTTACGCATGTATTCATTATGTATGTGTGTTTTTAACATTTTGACTCTCTGTGTTATGTGGTGCATGTTCTTCTTTATTTTTGAAACTCTTCTACACTTATCTTTTTTGGTCTCTTTCTTTTCTGTCATTTCTGTTCATTCACTTATTCATTGTTAAATGTTTTGACGTCTTGTATCCTGCCCCTCTGTCTTCCATGGCTTTTCTCATTGATATCTTTTGTCTACATTTAGTCCTTGCATTTTAAATCCTTGTGGTTTTGACCCAGTTCTCCTCAAATGTAACTGGGCTGTCAATTTAACACATTTTGTACAGTTATTTGTTAATATTATTCTAATATTTCTTAGGCCTCAGATTATGACTAATGTTCCTGAGAATAGGGAACGAGATTCTGACGTGATGGGGAACCACGTGAACCGGTGTCTGAAAGTCATGGCAATCGTAATTGACCGGTGATAGCCTATGACGTCAATACTTGTGCAACCCGGAAGTATAAAAGGGGCGCCTAGAGAACATTTCATCCATTTATGTCTGAAGAGACTGTTCAGCAGGCATCCCAGAGGCATGGCAAAAAGAAGCAGTGTCTCGTTCCCTGTTCTCAGGGAACATAGGTTACAATCGTAGCCTGTGATGTTCCCTTTCGCACTGCGTTGATTACTCTATGGGGAACAATATACAAACCCACCATTCTGAGGGGAGTGCATGACAATTATGGCTGTGACAGAAACGTCAGAAATGGCAGTTTCACTGAAATGCCAAAAAAGCACTCCCCTTTCGGGTTACATACATTATTACCTACGGCCACTGCCCAAGCTACTTGAAATTTAATTCAAGGAGCCTAGATAAGAACCAACTTAAGGCCGAGCTGGATGGCTCTAGCTACTAATTCAGCTCTGAAGAGCGGAGGCCTCAGCACACTGCTGCCTACTCTCTCCTTTCAGAAAGAGAAAGGCCTGACAACGCCCAGAAGATACCTGCATAGGAGGTTTAGCAGACAACAGCATAGGTAGCAGGCTATTTATTTTTGCCCTTAACATCCACTATTTATCGCCAAATGGAAAGTCGGTCCTAGGCTAGACGACTCTAGTAGTTGGAGGCCAGTACCAGGGAAACTAGACCTTTCAGAAGATAAACTGAAGGGCTCTAGCTTTAAAGAGACTACACTCAGATATTGAGGGGCTCGGACGCTTCTAGCAGATCGCCTCCAAAAACTCCTAGTACACAGGAGATCTTTGGTGCAGTGCAGCTCATCCACTACATCAGGGGAGAAACCCTGACCCTGGTCCAATCCTCAGGTTGGCTTGGTATCCTTGTAACACAGACATTGGGTGTAAAGCAGCCCCAGACTGACCCGTCGTGCAAATTGTCGTGATTGGAGACTGGTTCACATGGAGGGTCATTCCCCATTAGCGTCATCGACACAGTGCAAGCTCCTTTTAAAAAAGGAATTTGAGACACTCATGGCGCAAGGTGCTAGAAAACAGTGAGACACGGCACAATACACATCTGTTCAGCACATTTATATAGACCGACAATTTTAAAAAGTACATATGGCCCTGTTTGAATGGCCCCTAAGCCTGCTACAGGTAAACAGACAAAATAAATTGCGGCTGAATATAGGTTTAAGTTTAATGATTTCGAAATTAAACGATATATTGTCTTCTAAAGCCCCTTTATTCAGTACTTTGTCTCACACAGTGATGTCATTAAATTGTTCATTAATCAGCATATCATGTAATTTCGATTAAAATGTTGATTGATTTAATTGACAGCCCTATTATTTACAAAAAATATTACCATTTCTTTTCAATCTGTGCACCATCCCCCAATCTGTAAAGATGAAGCTACATTTGTCATGCTTTCTTAGTGTTAATGGAAAATGTCACTGTCAAAACAAATGTTGTTTTTCCTTGTTAATGTTAAAGTTACTACAGTGGCACTGATGTCACCACATGTGATGCACTTCTATGCTTTTGACTACTTTGGGGTTTTTTAACAGTACGAGTATGGTAATATGTAAATGTAATTTGACCTTATCTTTCTTTCCCGTTGCCCTCTCCTTACCAAAACACTCTTTCTTTGTCACTTTCTCACTTTTCTTCCCAGGGGGTCGCATGATGTCAGTAATTGGTTAAATCCTGTGTACCCTGGTTATATGTCAATGTTAAATATGAAATATCCACTGTTCCTTACCCACTTTCCCAATGTAGTGTATGGTGCATTGAGTGAGATTTGAGTTTGCACTGTTTGCTGAATGTGGAATGGAAGCTGCAGTTTATTTCCAAATGCAAAATTAAGTATGTACTGTACGACAACTGCTTGAATTAATAATCAGTATGTTTGATGGCCATTTGTTAATGGTTATTACACAATGGCTCATTACTTATGAGATGAAATGCTTCCGTTTCATTTCAGTAGATGCAACTTCTGTCCTAATTACTCACCTCCTGACCTGCTCCTTCACTCTGTTCTCTTTAGTTCACTAGATCTAGCCTTCACATCAGGCAATCTTCTCATGCATGAGGGTTAAAGAAGACTGGTTTCTTCCTTAATGTACAATATATCAAGGATTCTGACATCTATAAGCTTGTCTGTAATTTGTAGAAGATATAAACATTTATTAATTGATGTGTTTCCTGTGATTGGCAGCTGGATTGGATCCTATTCAGAAACTTTTCCTAGATTCAATTCGTGCATACTCCACAAAAAGCGGGTACGTGGGGTTTTACTATCATTCTCTCTCGTTCGATTTTGCTGCTCTTATAATATGTTTAATCTTGCATTTATATTTAAGTGTATAATTATTTTCATGTTTTCTCAGTGGCGCTGGTCTAGTTGATGCCGGTCCAGAGTATCAGAAGGCTCTTGCTGATGAAATAGCTAAACTGCAGCGGTTGTATGGTGGTGGTGATCTGTCTTCCTTCCCAGAATTCAAATTCCCTGGTGTGTTAATATTAAAGCTATTTGCTTAAGAATTATGTCAGTTATAACACTCCTTTTAGATTGGTTCACACAATGCTATTTTGTGACAGTTTGTAGTTGTGGCATTTATTTTAGGTCTGACATTTTGTTTGGTTTTTTATATATTTATTAACTAACATGTTTCCTTTTTGTGTTTACAGAGCCTAAATTTGATGAAGTGTCCAAGTAAAGTTCTCCTAAGTTTTCCTCTCCTGTGCCTCAATCCAATTTTGTGAAGGAGGTCTTTAAATAACTTGTCTTTCATCTGTAAAAGTGAACATTTTGTGAGATTTTTAATGTTGTGAGACTAAATAGCTATTTTTCAAAAATGATGTCTAATGGAAAACATGACCTATTTCATGTACTATAACACATGTGAAAGAGAACATTTCTCAGCTGTGAAATAAATGCTAGTTGCTTTTTGCAATGTTTGTCAGTGAGTTTAAGTATCTGGGGAAAGAGCTGAATAAACTGAGCCAACTCTTGCTCTGTCTGATTTGTTTGATTTAATTTTTAGAAATGGTTAATAATGTAAAATTGTGTGAAGATGTAGGAAATATGGTCTATTTCATCAGATATCTTGGATTATTAATATGTTACATGTTCTGGAAAATGGTAAGTGGATGTCATATAATGGAAAAAATTAAATCAATTTTGAACTTTTAAAATTTGTGAAGAATAAAGTTTTTCTGTTTGCATGTGAATGCAATATAACAATATTCCGCAAATAATTTTAAGATGGTATTCTGCTCCTATTTGGGTCATTCCTTGGTTTCGGTTCCTTTTGTGTCCCCAGTAAATATCATTATCTTACTGCCTTAACATGTAGAACAATATCAATTTGAAAACTGGTCATACATAACAATTCGATCTCAAAGCATATTGAAGTTGATTAAAAATATATAATTTGATACATTTTGAAGCACTATGTTTCTTATGTCCGTAGTGTTGCATGTTCCATTTACACTTACTACTTACAAGTTTTTACATTGCTGGGTATTATCAGTAATTCTCTGTAATGTATAGAGGTTTTTTTTTTTTTTCAAGTATTTTACATTTATTTTAACTATTATATTAACAGATTTTACCGTGTCCCTCAAGTTTTTGTCCAATCTGTTATTTTTGACTACTTTCCCTTCAAATGAAAGTAGGAAAAGCTAAATTAGGCTACATCATATGATAAAGCAATAATCACTTCTGGGAAAATAACCTGGGGAGACAAGTGATATCCTCAATTATTAACTGACTATTTTAACAGTGTATCTTTACAATTTGATGTTATTATCCTCAAGATCTCAACACATCCAATAATGAAAATATATGAAAAAGTTAGCAGGAAAAAACATTTTAAAAATTACAATTTATAAACCATGAACTTATTTATTTTTATAAAAACATATAACATTATAAGCTTATGTTGTTGCAGACATGTTTTTTTGTGTTTTAAGCTTATGTTGTAACAGACATGTTTTTGCGCAGTGGCTGATTTTAGGTCCCAATGTCCCCTTTGTTGATGTTTTACATATTGTTTCCTATCAAAATCCAGTTCAGAGTAACTGGTTGGATCTGAATGTGAGATCATCCAATGTTTTATATTTGTCCATCTTTTTTTATTTTGTCCATTATTTTGGTAGCTACCGAAGAATGACCCATTTAATGAGAGAAGTACGCAAAATATTGTTTTAAAAAAAAAGTAAGTCTTGCGTCGTGAATTTCATTTCCACACGGACAATAATAACAGGAGAACAAAGATGGCGACGTCCCTGCTCAGGTTAGGTCGACTTGGAGCTGTCAAGGTAATACTAGACTAATCTTTCTGATATTTAAGGAGATGATAGATACTTTGTACGTGTTCAAATAATCACGTGCCTTTCGAATGAGATAAAGACACGATAAAAAGGAACTTACATCCGTTACAACCTCAGTAAATGAAATGCTGATGGATAGCTAATAGCTAATATAGTCATATCAGTGAAATGTTATGTTAATTGTAATATAACACACACACATATTCATATATATATATATATATATATATATATATATATATATATATATATGTATATATATATATATGTATGTATGTATGTACGCACACACACACACACACACACACACACACACATATGCATGCATGTGTGTTAGTTATATTACTTAATTTAACATTTCACTGATATGACTCCGCTATCTATCAGCATTTATTTTCACTACTTGCTGTGTTGTACGTTGTGTTCCTAATGTGTTGCATTAATTGTCTACTGTTTCAGAATAACTTGTGTGTCTCTGTGTTCATACAGTGTCTCCTGCGTGAGGGCTGGAGCACTCCTAAGGCTCCATTTGTTGCAGCACTGTGCACTAAAGGCGATGTTCCACCCAAAACTCCAAAAAAGGCAAAGGCTTCAAGTAAGAGTAAGGGCATGCTTATTCTTTCCATAAATCTATCGTCTAAGTTTGTATCTTGAATTTCCTGTTGTTTCACGCACACATATAATATTTAATAGGTTAATCCAAACTCACTTACGATGTGTCTACAGCATGATTATATGTTTCATCATTATTTGTGCTTGGAGTTGCTGTAAGTGATTTAGCTATTTTGTATCTTCTTCCACAATTAGAGCCTTTCTCAATACTCACTCTTGCAGTCTTTACACCTTACCACTTGTCTACTTGCACTACATATGTCCTGTATTACACATATTCAAGTGGTAATAAAAAAAAAAACACACACTTGCAGCACCTTTAAGTGCATTGAACAGCATCTGTCATGTAGTTTTCATGTCCATTGCTGTGGAAGAAAATCAAAAGAGCCATTTACTTTTGGCTGAACTGTTTGAGGACATACAATTGGAAGCTCATTCAGTTATACTGGCCTAAATGTTTGACACTAAAGATGTCTGCATGATAATCATTAGTTAAGGAATTCCTCAATTGTTTCAATTTGTGGTATTTTTACATGGGGAAAATAATGGTTTTACTGATATTTTTGGGGGGCAGGAAGTATTGAAGGTCTTGTCCTGTGTTGATTTATTTATTTTATTTTATTTTATATATATATATATATATATATATATATAAATAATGGGTTTTGGGGGCCGATCAGAGAAGAGAAATAATTAATATTACATGAAAAATAGAAAGGCTCACGTATTTTGCTATTCTTAATGTATATCAAATTTTAAAATGAAAAGATGATATCATTAATTGACAATTCTATATTTATTGGCAAGTAATGTGCAATATGTTCCATTCTGTCTTTTAGAATGAACTGCTTAGAGCTTAAATATGTAATCAAAAATCAAAAAGTAATCAAATGTAAAACAACACTGTATAAATGAAATATAGATTAATTCTACTAAATCTACTAAAGAGAAGTGAGTAATTTTCCCTTGTCTTTTGTTGTTTGATTAACATTGATGACACAGACAACAGCAGTCTTGTTTGTTAGGCTGCTGTCACTTTAAGAGCTAATGCTCTGAAATGCATGCAATTTAGCTCCCGGCTGTTTATGTTAAGTCATAAACAACTGTGTTTAAGCAAATAATCATCAAGCCAGGCATTTTTAACATATTCCTGTGTGTTTAACTTTTTATGCGTGAACCTGAAGCCCAAAGTTCACTTACTCATCTCGGACGACACACACACAGAAAGGCTCTTGGAAAACTGCTTAATACATTTTCAATAACTCTTTAAATAACTTTATTGGTGATTTGAACTATTTTATTTAAGCTAAGCAAATAGACTTTGGTCTTTCCTCATTCAAATAGAGCTTTACTTGCTGTCCTATTGCCCAGAGAGAAAATAGTTACCCTGGGAGATTTTACCAAGATGGCTGCTGAGTGTTCTGACTTTCCTTAAAAAGACACTTTGATAGGGTGTGTAAGGTTTTCTTATGATGTTTGCTGGATTTAATAGTTGCGTTGAACTGGAGGTTTTCTCAAATGTAATAAACCCCAAAAACGATCTTATATATTTTATCCCATTTACCGTTTCCTCAGCCATAGAGGCCGATGAGCGGGCCTCTCTTCTAGCCTACAAGCCTGCTGTTGCCTTCCCTTCTAAGCTGTCTGCCGCAGGATTTCTTCTCAAAGACGTAGCTTTAGATAAGTCTGAAACGGCTGAGGCGGTTTCCACAGATGAGACGACAACTGACAGTCCTGTTGCTGCAACGGCAGCGGCTGACATTTCTGTAGAAGAGGCAAAGACCACGGTCCCACCTACCGATAAAGCCACTACAGAAATTCTAGAAAGTAAGACCTCAGATGTTAAGGCTGAAGGACAGAAAGATCAAGAAGATACCTCTTCCTCATCCTCCAGTGATTCTGATTCAGACTCTGATTCTGATGATGAGAAACCAAAGACTGAAACACCGGTGCATTCTGGAGAGAAAGCAGCAGAAGAGGAGAAAGCTCCTGGTCTGACAACTGAAGAAGTAGGTGTTCCAGATAAATCAAACCCTGAAACTACGGCATTTAGAAAAGCTCAAGAAAGTGCTCAAACTGTGACTAAAGCAACACCAGAAGAGGTTCCTGCTCCAAGTGCTAAGCCAGTTGGATCAGTGGAGACCCTTATTGATCCTGCCCCTGTGATATCCTCCACATCTGAAGCAGTTCATGAAGTTCCCAGTGAATCCATTACTGTTGCCACTTCTGACAATTTATTGGACTCTGCAGCAGAAATTAAAATGGCTCCTACGGAGGAGATTGCGGTTGAAAAGGAACCAGAAATTAAAGTTAAAAAGGAACTCGAAATTAAAGTTGAAAAGGAACCAGAAATTAAAGTTGAAAAGGAACCAGAAATTAAAGTTGAAAAGGAACCAAAAATTAAAGTTGAAAAGGAACCAGAAATTAAAGTTGAAAAGGAACCAGAAATTAAAGTTGAAAAGGAACCAGAGATCAAGGTTGAAGAGGCTGTCAAAGTTTCTGCAGAAGTTCTCCCAGAAGTCACTACAGAAGCCAGGTCTGAAGACGTAGCTGACACCACTGTTGACGCTGGTCCTGAAGGATCATCCGGGGCTCCTGGAGATGTTCCTGCACCCAAAGCTGAGGCAGGAACACTGAGCGCTGAAGGAACCCCTTCAGAGGAGCTGGTGGACCCTGCACCGGTGGCCGCTGATGCTGTCGAGCCTCTGACTGAGACGGACGTTGTGGAAACACCTGAGGGTACACCACACATCCTTACTCAGTTTCTTTCTCTGGATCCGTCACATCACAGAAACACATTTCTCTTACCTTTTTTTCAACCCTAATATCTTAACATGGCTATAGTGGGACTGCTATTACTAAGGCTTTTGCTCAAACGGGTTCGCAACTTTCAATCTTCATTGTGCGTTTGCTTTTTTGATTAATTAATATGTTAATATTTGCATGACATTGCATGACTTCTTTAGCATTTATTATTTCTACCTAAACAATATTCCCTAGGCTGAGGTTTGTAGTGGCTTCTATTTATAATTTACTACTCACTATTCCTCTGTCTGCATTGTGAAAGTGTAATTAGCCATTTTACCCATTTTAAAAGAGTCCTGCAGATCTTCTAGAGCGTATTTAAAGGAACACTCCGACTTTTTGGGACTTTAGCCTATTCACCTTACCCCCCAGAGTTAGATAAGTCCATACATACCTTTTTCATCTCCGTGCGTGCTATAAGTCTGTTTGACGCACCCACCGCTAGCCTAGCTTAGCACAAAGACTGGATGTGAATGGTTGCAGCTTTCATACTAATCCAAATGAGTGACAAAATAACGCAAACGTTTTCCTATTTACATGTTGTGGTTTGTATAGTCACAGAGTGTGCAAATATCAAGGCCATATGAGACACAGACATCTTTTGACCGTATAAATACTATATTTTCTGAAGGGGAAGCACTGCTACTTGGGCAGAGTGATAACAATCACCTGAGACGCACCGTGACGAGGAGCAGAGAGTTCGCTTCGCTCAGTGTTGGAATAAAGAGTCAGCAATTACTAACGTTAGATAGAAAAGCATAGTTTATCATGGGTGTTTGCTTTATTGTATGAGCTGTGACAATAAACAGGGGAGACCAGGTAATACAGTACCATGTTTCATTGATTTCCAACCAAAAACGCACCCAGATTTATAAATATCACATGAATAAATAATTATTATTACAGGAATCAATATATTTTAAATGCAATTTATTAGCTGAACCAAATGTATTCAACAGTAGCCTATATAATATACAGTATTGCATTACTATAGGATAGAATAAGGGGAAAGTAATAGCACAAATTGTTTTTGCACAATGAACTCACAGCCTATCGTACCCTTTTGCACGCTCAAGTTCGTTATTTCCATGGTTATTTCAAATTTAGGCTACTAGGCGCGCCGCGCGCAGGGTGCAAGTTCAACGCGTTCGTTTTTTTTCCCCAAGCGCGTCCGCACCGCATCAAGATCAAAACATATTCATACCCTAATCATATAATAGTGTCACTAACGTTACATTAGATCTGGCTAAAGGCACTGTTACAGTAGGTCATCTAAAAACATAACGGAACACTTACCTCAGCCGCAGGTGATCCACTTGTCCTGTCTGTGCTATCGATGGGATAGCCGTATCCTTCAGCACATTATGGTCCGTGTGGCAAATTCCATTTTTTCAAAATAGTCGTCCTCATTGAAATGTACCGAGCAAACATAATGTCCCTTGATAATCTTATGGTGTGTTTGGATAAATATCCAGAGTAAGTTAGCCATTTCTTCATCCAGTCAGCGTTTTTAGTTGGAATTCTGTGAAACATGGTATTACCTCCCCTGTTTACAGTCGCAGCTATTTACAATAGAGCGAAAACCCATGACTCTATAAACTATGCTTTTACTATTTATAAATTGCTGACTCTATTACCCAAACACCGAGCGAACTCTCCGCTCCTCACCACAGCGTGTCTCCGGTGATGCGGTTATTACGCCGTCAAAGTAGCAGTGCTTCGCCTTCAGAGAATAGTTCCCAGGTTTTATACGGTTAAAAGATGTCTGTGTCTCATTTGACTTTGTTATTTGTACATTATGTGACTATACAAATCACAACATGTAAATAGGAAAACGTTTGCGTTATTTTGCCACTCATTTGGATTAGTATGAAAGCTGCAACCAGTCACATCGAGTCTTTGTGCTAAGCTAGGCTAGCGGTGGGTGCGTCAAACAGACTTATAGCACGCACGGAGATGAAAAAGGTATGTATGGACTTATCTAACTCTGGGGGGTAAGGTGAATAGGCTAAAGTCCCAAAAAGTCGGAGTGTTCCTTTAACTGAACGTGGTTTCCAAAGTTACCATATGTACTACAGTCACTATAATGAAGCTGTGCATTTCTGCTTTCATTAACAAGTCTAACTTTAAGGCCGTGTGTCCACCAAAGCATTTTTCCACGCGCCTAGCATATGTTTTCAATTGTTTTCAATGGGAGCGCCGCATTTTTTAAATGCCATGAACGTAACTAGGGGCTGAGCGTTTTTTTTCGCTCTGAATCGCCGAGCGCCCGGCGTTTTTTACTGGTCTCCGAGAGTTGAAAAATGTTCAACTTTGGATAAAACGCAGCGCTCATCTCTGTCACTTTTTACCCAGCCGTCCAATCACAGTGGAGGAGGGGCGGGACTAAACCACACTGACCAACTGTCACAACATTCAAACTGTGCTGCGGATATTCTGTATCATAGCAACGAAACGTCTCAACAGAAAAAACGCTGCGCTGCCAAAACGCTCTCAAGCGCCCAAAGCACGGCGTCTTACGGCTGGCTAAAAAATCTTTGGTGGACACACGGCCTAAAGCCTGGAACACACCAAGCAGACGAACTAGCTTTGATAAAATCCGACTGTGTTGTCGTCTCGTGTCAAGGTAAAGTCAAACACTTGAACACACCAAAAGAATTACAGCCGATGCGCGACTAGAATGCGCGTTCTGCGCCTGCGTGCAAATGAGACAACTGTCTGTTTCTCCAGATATTCGTCTATATTCGGCATTCAAAAATGGAAACAAACACTGCAGGCTGCAGACACACATACCCTAAACAAAGCAGTGCGTGCTTACCTTTTTGAAAATCTATCCTGCTAAACACTTTCTTTATTCCATTCCTCTCATGTTAATATTGAAATATTCACCAAGGAACTCTCAGGTAAGATGACATGACAGAAGAACAGTTTTTACTTCTTTGCTCGCTTTTTTGCTATTATTCTCCTGCACTGATTCGTTCACCAAGCTGAACAGTTAAATTAGAGTTCCCTCTTTCACCGACGGCCCAACACCGATTTAACATGTCGAATCGACCGAAAAAAAGCCGCCCAACATTCAACCCGAAAATAGTCATATAACCATTGCAATTACTCCGAATCTATTCAGTTAAGGAAAAAAAAAACTGCATAGTGCTGCTTTAAGGACACTGGATGGGTGAATGATTGTGGCTCTCTGACTCTTTAATTGCACTCATTAAAAAATTGCTAGGCACCTCGGCTTAATTAACAAATCATTTTTTAATTTTAGAAAGTACCTGCAACAAATGCATGAACTACCATGGTAACACATTTAACCAATACAATTCTCAAAGCACATGAAAAATAATAATAATACGATTGCGTGATGGGACGGCATAACTGGACTAACCAGTGGACTAATCCTTATGCACATAGTCTGAAATGCTGTTTTGGTCATTCTGAAATGTATGCCTGAGTAATGCCTGTCATCGTTATTATAGTGGCTTCTCCACTTTTCTTAATGATATTAAGCAGCAGTTTCAAGAAGTGATGATTTTATTTCAAAGCGCTATTTTCACTCTGTTTCTTTCACTCTTCCTGTCCCCGCATGTATGATGAACATCTCCACTCCCACATCTGATGTATATTTTGTGCTTAATGTACACATTTTCTTGTTTTGTGAATTGAATATTGTTTACGTGATCATGTTATGCTAAAGATACTACTGATGCTTTTTAGCATGTGAAAACTAAAGTCGACATGTGGGGGAACACATTGTGGCCACATTGTAATAATTCGTTCCCTTGATTTAATTAAATCAAATCGAGGGCACAAATTAGTTCAACATGGCCACGATTTACTAAAACGAGAATTAATTCTTAATCCATGGCCACTATGCTGTACTATATTTTTTGTCCGAATGTCATGTGCGGTGCTCCATAAATTACAATTAGGTGCATATGTTGAGAGTCATGAATGTGGGATGTTTCATTTATGAGTTTGTGCAGTTATGCTTTAGATTAGATGTTGTGTTTGTATAATATCGATGTTTATGGCAGAACTGAGCACAATAACAGAGTAATGTGGAAAGATCCTCTCTTTATAAGCATTTGGTTTACTGTTCTTGTTGCTAAAGTTTGATTTAGCTGGCGTGTGAAATGGAAAAATACAAAGTAATTAAGGTTATTGTGAGGGGAACTGTCAGATGTCTGACAGAAAGGCTGGAGGCTCCTCACACCTTTTTGTGTAAAGGGCCACCTGGGGATTGGAAGTGATTACTGTAACACCATGAAAGGTGTGACGATTCCATTCAGAAATGCATTTGAAGAGTGACTAAACAGGAAGGCTCTTCCTTGATACTTCCTTCTATGATCATTTAGTTAAAATCTTTATTTAGCATGTAGTTTCATTTTTACTTTAAATTCAACCTTGTGAATATTTTCATTCGAGATTTTACTTGGGCTTGGTTAAATGGGCTTTTCTTTATGAAACAAGTTCTTGTCTTTCTATTTGTTGTCAATGCACTTTGTTTGTTATTGTTTTTTCCCCCAGTTCCACATGTCTTACATTTAATCTCATACATTATTCTTTTCCTCAGAACAAGCCGCAGAGAAAGCCCCGGAGCCAGAGCCCTTTGACAACACCACGTATAAGAACCTGCAACACCATGAGTACGACATGTACACCTTTGCTGATCTGGATGTAGAGATGTCTAAACACCGTCTGCCGCAGCCTTCCGCACACCGGCACTGAGTCTCCATCGCATGGCCTGTATCACTGTCCATCATCTTCCTTTGTCCTTCAGATGATTTGCTGAGAAATCTCAAAGCTTTATGCTAGACTTCTATAATTGTGGAATTAAAACAGATAATCTAACTTCATCAGAGTGGTTTGGGTTTTTTTTTTTTTTTATAGCTCACTTTACACTTATGTTCTAAGTTCTAAGTTCTAAGACTATGCCTGCTTTCACTTTATTAGCCTACATTGTTTATGGCAATACTTTAAATTTGCAAATGGTTTAAATTATGTTTTTTAAATTCATATTATTTTTCTGCATTATTTTGTCACAAGACCCTTTAACTAATGAATCCAACATGCTATTTAAAAAGACAACGAAATGCAGACTTTATCTATCTATCTTTCTACCAATTTGTCTAGATCTATCTGTGTATTTCTGTCTATATGTCTAATAGTCTAACTCGCAGGGGGAAAAAAGCTTAGTGGGACAGTTTTAAGAACAAATTGTCCCGATCCTGGTAACGTTACTCCCATAACGGGGAGTGTTTAAAATATTCGCTGAGGACGAGACTTAACCTCTCCCCACGTCACAGCTCCGCCCTCTATGTAAATATTCATGAGCTGAAGGCCCTGCGTGCACTTGCGTCATGACGTAGCGCGACAAATGCGGATCCCGATTGCTGCAGCCGCTTGTCAGTGTGACGAAGATTGGCACCCAGGTAAGCTGTCACTCAAACTCGTCTTTTTCCGTTCCCTATCAATCAAACAATCCGAGCAACACAAAAATGCCCGGGGCTGAGTGAAAGAGAGCATACGCTGTTAGGGGTTCATGGGAGTTGCATGGGACAGTCGAGACAATCTTGTCATGTAAATCTCTGGAAGTAAAAAAAAAAAAAATGTCGGCTTTTTAATGGACAGGAGATTTCTTTCTAGCAAGGGCGAGCGCTGAGGGAAGGCCCTTGTTTAGCAGCTCTCAGTCAGGCCAGATGAGCGCGAGACAACCGTCTCCGGCCTAGATTCTTATCGTTATATATGGATTTTAGAGTAACAACAATTCAAATTGCACTTTAAAGGCCGATAAATTGCCTTCACATCGAGGACAGTGCTCATGTGCAAAAAGCGTGAGGCTTTAGGATGAGATGGTGTTGCGGTTTGGCGCTCGCGGGCGGCACGCGCGCCCAGTGTGCGCTGCTATAGCGACTCGCTCCCAGTGTTTGCTAGCGCGCTAATGCACACAAGCTAACTGCGCTGTTCGTTTCTTACAGAGGAACAAGGCGTTTTCTACTTAGAGGCCGCTGCTATTTTACGTTTTCTAATGAGCCCAAATAATATGCTAGTCTGACGAGTGTTTTCATGTTCTCCAAAGTTTGGTCAAGAGTCAGTAACGTTAGCTAAACAGACCGCCGCCGACTGACTGTAACGTTCAGTTTAGTGCTTCACGTCTCCTTAAACCAATAATAACGCTTTAGCTTGGCTTGTTTAGACATGTTTATTTATACACTAAATATTGTATGTATTCTGGTCAAGATTAATTTACATGCCCATGCTAATATATTAATTGAGCATAGTTTTGCACAATATTGTGCTTGCCAATGAATAGCTGTAAATTGATTCATTGGTAACACGCCAACTGAATGTTTTGAGACGTGAAATATTAAAGTATTCGTGCCCGCCAGAACAGATGTGCGAGTGGGTGTGTGTACATGTTTTTGTTTCAGCACGGAAATGCCCCTTATTGAATGCTAAGTCTGTTTAAATAGATGCTACCAAATAATATGACTTGTGAGGGACCCCCCATCCTAAAATCTAAAATGCAGCAGCTGGTAATATAATTATATGAAAAACATTTTCTCACTATAGTACTGTGTGGTTAGATACATTATTTATTAATTTATCTGGATAAATTTGTATTATAGTATTATTTTACAATTTTAGGGATTTTTTTTCTTTCTTTTTTTGCATTGCATTATTACATTACATCCTTAAAAGTTACTAATTGCATTACTTAGTTATTTTTTTATGGAGAGTATTGCATTGCATACATTTTTGCATTTCCTCAACTGAGCTGGGATTGTTTGTTTTTAATAAAAAAAAAAGTTTTTTTCTAACCCATTCAGCTGTGGTGATATTCTGCATTGCATAAGAACAGGACACAGGAGAAGAAAGTTTAACATTTTTACTTAAGCAATAAAAAAAAATAGATTCGCAAAAGTGATGTTTATCAAAAGTAATTTTTGAATTTGTTACTATACTTCAATATCCATCATGTTTACACAGTGCACACAATGCCCCTGCCTCTTAAAGCCCTGAAAAACAGTGTCAGTACCTTTTTCATTTAGAATTACAGCTTCATTCTCTACTATAAAGCAGCAGTGTTCAAAGCCCAGTGTGTTCATCTTTTTGCTCGTGGACGTCCGACCTCAAGGGGCTGAACAGAAGAAAATATTTCCACGTCCAAGAAGGCTCCGAGTCACACCCACCTATGAACCAATGGTAGTTCGAAGGTGTTCACCAGCAATAGTAAACGGTTCAAGAAAGTTTGCCTTTGCGAGCTGTTTCAAACTCCTGAAACAAACACAACGCAAACTTGGTTTTGGCCTGATTTTGTTCAAAATTATGTCACACCAGATTGTTCTTCGATTTCGTTTGAAGTGAATGGGGGTCTTACTCATGTTTTCTCTCAACATGGGCACAGGAGAGGTGTCAGTTTTTGAAAAAGAAACTCAGATATTTTGGAGTAAATTTAAAAGCAATGCGTTACTTTACCCCCAACACTGATTATTTATTTTTACTTATTTTTTATTTATTCATTTTTTTTTTTTACACCAATTTTCCACAGACTCCCTAGCACTCCCTGGTGGCCCCTTTAAAAACCCCTTGCTCCACAGTACACAACATTGTATTTCAATATCAACACATTCAGGCTTCCATTTGCAAGTTTTCATTATGCATTCATCTTTTAATTAGCTGCATATAATAAGAAAGAAAAAAAAAACATACATTTAAATAAACCAGTAATAATGGTTGACTCCATCGTTTCAAAAGTGGTTCATGCATTCATTAAATACTATATTATTGTTTGTGTCCAGAACATTTTAAAAATACATGTGGTTACTTCCAGGTCCTTTCCTGCTGCCTGCCCGTATAATGCCCCAGTGTTGGCAGTGCCCACTTTGAATATGATGGCTGCCCAGTCTGTGTCCATAGACAAATATCAAGAGGGAGACCAGCAGGTAGACATGATTCAACTAATGTTTTACTGTTTGGTGCTTTCCATAAGTATCATACACTTTGCTATCCCATTCCTTTTTTTTTTTTTTTTTTTTTTTTGAACCAATAAAAATTTGATTCATTTGAAAAAAAAATTGACAGACAAAAAATTGGCAAACCTCATCAAATTAGTAGAAATTTAAATGTGTACTTTGACCTCCTGAGGTTGATAGTCGACATTTAATTAGATTTTTGCTTAAAAAGTAGCAAAATCACATAAATAACCTCAGGAGTTTTAAACTGTAAAAAAAATAAAATGAGCCTAATATAAAACTTATAGACACTAAAAAACTATTATAATACTTTATTTTACCCCCTGAATATGACAATCAACATTTTTAATATACATTTTAAATATTTAACTGCTGTCTATGTGTCATTTCCAGTACAAGTTTAACTGTTAAAGTGTCCATCATGGAGCATTATAAAGTCACGGAGCTAAAAATGCTAAAATACAACTGTCAAGCAAATAGTTTGACCTAGTTAATGAAATGAAATCATTGTTTGTGTTTCCCCTGGATTAGATGGAGGTAATGGAGCAGCCGGAGAGTGACCTTGAAAAGGGCTTTGCCAATGGAAGCACCGGAAGCTCCAGCAGTCCTGTGTCCTCTGAACCACAAACACAGATGGATGTCGACAAAGCCTGTATATATAGGTGACATAATTGTCCACATTTTCACACAAACTCTCAAATCAAATCTTATATATTCTATAAATATCTAACCTCAAGTATTATTCTATAATACCTAAATACCTACCCTAACCCTTAAAAAAAAAAGATTTATATATATATGCACATATATTTAAAAATTATATATATATACATATATTTTTTTTTTAAAGAAATGAATACTAATCCGCAAACACACATTATTTTGATCAAAAGTGACAGTAAAGACATTAATAATGTTACAAAAGATTTCAAATTAAGTGCTTTTAAACTTTTATCAAATGTATCGCGCTTTCCACAAAAAATATTAAGCTGCACAACTGTTTTCAACACTTTCAGCAAATCAGCATAATAGAATGATTTCTGAAGGATCATGTGACACTGAAGACTGGAGTAATGATCCTGACAATTCAGCTTTGCGTAACAGAAATAAATTACTTAGGAATAAATTAGCTATTTTAAATTGTATTATATAATGGTTAGATCCAATCCTTGAATCTGATTGGTCAATAGCTGTGCTTTATTCAAGATAAAACATGCTATGACCGCTTCACCCGTCGGTTCTATTTATCACTGCGCAACACTGCAGATGTTGTTTTTATTTGAGCTTTCATGCATATTACACATTGGAACGTCATTGCTGTTCACGGTCAGGGACTATTTTTTTTCTAGCGCAAGGAAGGCTTTTAGTGATTTTACTTCATGAAAGTTGCACTAATACATAATTTTTTTACTTTCATATTTTTATTGTGTGGTAACCGTTTTATAAAAGCAATAAGGTACTCGAGGTAAGTGCTGTATCGTCGATAACTAATTGCTGAAGCGTGTTGTTAGGCATGACGCCACAGTACAGTACAGCCACTCGTATCTTATTGCTTACATAATATTTCACAATATTACAGTTTTTACTGTATTATATTTTTTATTTGATTTGAGATTAAATAAATGAAGCCCTTGTGAGCGTAAAAGACTTCTCTAAAACACTTTACCGGTAGTGTATTTTACTCTCAAATGTGTACTGGATCTGTGAGTACCACCTTGAACAGTGTCGTCTCTTACACTTGATTCTCCTCAACCACAGACATCCTCTATTCCCTCTCTTGGCTCTGCTGTTTGAGAAGTGTGAGCAGTCGACTCAGGGCTCTGACTGTGTGACATCTGCAAGTTTTGACGTTGACATTGAGAACTTTGTCCGCAGTCAAGAGAAAGAGGGCAAAGCTTTCTTTAGTGAAGACCCTGACCTCGACAACTTGGTAAGAGATGGAGGGTGTCGAAATAACTAATATTACTCTATATACTTTATAGCTTTGATCGTGACTTCAAACTGACAAGTGTTTCTTTGCTATCAGATGGTCAAAGCCATCCAGGTGCTGAGGATTCATCTGTTAGAGCTAGAGAAAGTGAGTGACCTGTGCAAGGACTTCTGCAGCCGTTACATTTCCTGCCTCAAGAGCAAGATGAACAGCGAAACACTACTGAGTGGAGAACCTGGCAGCCCGTACTCTCCAGTCCATGACCAGGTAAATGCCTTTGCCCTCTTATTGTAGACTCACACTCAAAGCAAGTACTTAGAGGACATTTTTATTTATTCTTTTCCAGCTGGTCAACTCTTTTTCTAGCGCCCTCAGCCCCCAAGGCCTTGTGGTGCCCTCACCAGGTCCTCAACAAGGCAATGTTACAGTGACAGCAGTCAATCCATCACAAGTCGTCCCAGGTACACAGTTCAGTTGTTACAAATTTCAGCAGGAAAGCTGCTTTTAGACTATCTCAGACTATTTGTTTGAAATAATGGTTCCTCTGATTGAAAATAAACTCTCCTTTTTGTGCAGGTAATACAATATATCAGCCAGTGACTATGGTCACACCACAGGGACAAGTGGTGACACAAGCCATCTCACCTGGAACATTACATATGCAGAACTCACAGGTTTGCTTTACACTCCAGCTGATCTCGTTTAAACATCGATCATTAGCAGATCCACTGATCATTTACTGCTTGTACTTAATGTAGTTCCAACTTCAGTTCAATCAGGACTTGAGTTTCTTCGGAGGAGACGACAGCTCGCCTAAAAACAAGCGTGGCGTTCTCCCCAAACAAGCTACCAACGTCATGCGCTCCTGGCTCTTCCAGCACATTGCGGTTAGTAGGCAAACATGTTTAAAGGCAACACATTTTGCTTTGGCTTCTATAAATTCTTATACACTCCACTGTTCAACTTCTTTATCTAGCACCCCTATCCCACTGAAGAAGAGAAAAAGCAAATTGCAACTCAAACAAACCTGACTTTACTCCAAGTCAACAACTGGTAAGTTAATTTATCAATCACATAAAGTAGTCAGAGTACAAGCCGGTTGATTTCTCTAGTTGCAGGATAAGATTATTACACCAGTATTGTTTAATAAAATCACAGAATTAAGCCTTTTAATACATTTTATATCCAGTCTTTTTTTTCTTATGAACTCAATTTTGTTCCCATGGCCACAAATCTTTTTATCCAGTCATTATTGCTGCTTGATTATATACATATATGAATTTGAAGTCCTTTAAAAAAAAAAGTACTTTGTTGAAATTAAGCATTGTTCACTTTTTTTCACGTTATTGTTCACTTTAATTCGTTTTATTTTATCTGCATAAAATCAGTTTTCTGAATGAATCATCAGAATAGTCTGCCGATTACTTGATTATCAAAATGATGTGACGGCACTATTTTAAAAGTTGCTTGTCTTAATCAAAGAGACTAGCAACTTCTTTTTTCCCCTTGCCTTATCCCTTATTCCCATCTTAAGTCGATGCTACCTTTGTGCACCTGGGAAACTCATACCTCCGAATTGGTATTATGACATGTAACGCATTAAAGTCTTAAACATAAGGAAGTACCATAAGAAAAGTCATTTGTATTGTGTCATTTACCAAAATAAATACAATTTCATTTCAAAATTGAATTCATTTCTATCACTTACACATATCTATGGAGCTCCTAAAGGGACCTTTGCAAAAATAAAAATATTCAGGCTTTCACGTGCTTACGAGAAACTATCATGTGAAAGTTCCTTTAGGGACTCTGTTCATATCAAACCTGAATGTTTGTTAAATTTAAGTAAACCTTGAAAGTCAAGTGATTCCCTTGTTATTTATGAGCTGTTCCGTACATCACGCCTTTAATAAGCTTGAAATTAAATTAACATCACTTGCAAAATCATTCATTATTATTCACTGCAGATTTGACTTGACACAAATCAGTGCTTCCGCAACGTTTCAAATTGACAAGTCACATGGTGCTTCAAACCTACAACTCTGCAAATCTTGTGTCATCCAGAATTCTGAGTTTCCCACTTGAAAATATGACTTTGCTCAGTTGTTCATGTGCTTTGAAATATATTCCAATTTGTATGACTCCACTGGATGGGCACGTCATTTTTTTTCACTGCCCTGGACTAATTGCATTCTGGAATGTATTACCTCATCCACTAAGATTATATGTGATACTGCCCTTTTGGCCAAAAAAGGTAGCATAATTAAGTTGTGTATTTGAAAACGCCTTTGTCTCTTATGGCAGGCTTTCTGATATTGCAAATATTATCTTTCTCCATGTTTTGTTCACTCATTAACAATGTGTCTTTTATTCATCCTGCATAGCGAGTAGAGATGTCAATTTTTACAAATTGCTCCGCACGCTTAATGAACACCAGTAAACTTAAGCAGTTTGCTAGCGCATTATTTAACTCAAAGGAATGCATCCTATATGTGATTAATCAGATATATACAAAATAAACATAATACAAATTATATCTGCACAAAATGACACAAATGCACAAGTGAAGTGAAGTTATGTGCCATTCAGAATGACTCATGTTGTGGACATGCTCTTCCTGGAGCAACGTGATGAAACGGCAACTAAACCCAAATAATTCACTGTTTTAATAGTTTATTACATTATTGTTCATGTTATGTAATATGACAGTCCCAATCATAGTCATTATTAGTCGTGCACTGCCGTTTGAGCTGCGCGCGCTGAAGCTGATCACTGTACGCTTTACTACAGTGTTAATTCTTAACCACTCAACAACTTACATTTGCACAAAACAAAAGGCTGCGACTGCACACACAAACTTAGTCATGATGGTGTAAAATGGTCCCAAATATAACTTTGGTGTGCTCATTTTCGCGATTGAGCAGCACATGTTCATGAACCTGTTTTATCGATAAAATGTATTATCGACAGTTGACATCCCTAATAGCGAGTGATACTGAACATTTACTGGGTCTGTCCTGCAGGTTTATTAATGCTCGAAGACGGATCTTGCAGCCAATGCTGGATGCCAACTCGACAGAGTCAGCTAAAACCAAGAAGAAAGCTCAGAGCCGGCCTCTTCACCGCTTCTGGTCCGACACCATCGCCTCGACTGGAACCCAGCAGCAGCTCACAATGCCAGACGGTACTTCCTCAACATAATGGCTTCTTATAACATTCATGATCTCATGGCCCAATCTTAAGGCCCTGACACACCAAGCCTGTGTCGGGCTGTCGTTGAGTGTGGTATGGTTTTGGCTTTTTTTGAGCATGTTAAAGCGGCCGGTGTGTCGGTGGTGAGAGAGAGAGAGAGGCTGTTCAGATTCTTATTGGCTGTTCAGCTTAGCGAAAGTCCAAATAAATAAAGCATGAGAATAAAAGCAATAGTGATGAAAGCGAGCAAAGACAAGATGGCACAGAAGGCTGTTCTAATTTTACATCATCTGAACCAAGCTTTCCAATGCGAGAGCATGCCTACCCCTAGAATGAAGCAAGTGATCAACATGATTGATATTCAAAATGGTAAGCAAGCGCCACATTTTTTCCCAAATATACAGTAAAACCAAAATGTATTCAGACACCTTCAACATTTCAACATCATCACAGTTTATTCGCTATAGTTTCCAAAATGGTAATAAATTATGACAAGTAATCCAATCAGTTGATATTTCACTGGGTTTGTTCGCCACTAGTCGGCTTGGTGCGTTTGCTTTTAATTGCATCCATTTTCTTGGTTTCATATTACAGATTTCGACTGAATTTTGATAGTGGGGTGTGTATTTTCTTTCTGTGCAGGTAGTGTGGTTACAGTGGGAATGAATGTAGACGGCTTCCAGGCACTTTCATCAGACGGAGCGACCCTTGCCATGCAGCAAGTCCTGATGGGAAATCACAGCGAGGATGAAACGGAAGAAAGCTGCAATGAAGACGACACAGATTTGTCTTCTGCCAACATGACCGGGCTGGGTTTGGATGTTAGCGACTAAGCCACGTGGATTGCAGGTCACACACTGCATGCTTACATTTACATCGGAAAACTTGCACATGCCGCTTGTTGCAAGAGATCCAGTCCCCTCGTAGATTTTCAGCAAAGCTGATACTTGTGCACTACAGAAAAATTAGGAGTACTGTACGTTGGCCTATACGTTACACAAACCGTTTACAGAGAGCACAGCGTTACTGAGAGGTGCAGTGTGTGAGGAGTTGTGTTTCATGTGCAGGTGTGTGCACTTTTATACAGATACACTTCTAGAAAATTGCAAAAATGGAACACAGGAAAGATTTTAAGCTTCTTTAGTGAATGTTTGGTAATGATTTTGTTGTCTATATTAACTCATTTGAATGCCAAGAATTTAAGAGTTTGTCGTTGTGCTGGTTTTATTCACACTGCATGTTCATGTTTTCTTCAGTATGCTCACGCTTGTAGAGAGCCTTCGTGGCGGAGAAAAGAGATTATTTTTATATATGAATGTTGTAAAATAAAAAAGGTGTTTTTTCTTTTCTTTTTTTTTTTTTTAGTTTGTGTTTTATAGGGAATATTTATGTACAGAAACTATACTCCTATGCCCTGTTTTCAGGGGATTACTTGCATTTTTTTAGATAAAAAATGATTTATAATTATGTAAATTGGTTTTAACGCTCACTTACAAAATGCCTTACGTGTTCTTTTGTAAAACTATTACGCTGATAAGCACAGAAAGCCTGATATATTGACTAAATTGAGTAATATCAGTGAAATCAAAGTCTCTTCCAGTAATCTTTGTCCGTGTGCTGAAGATGTTCCTTCGTTTCAGAGGGACTCGTTGTTTTTGCTCTACAGGCGAACGTAGTGTACAAAGCTTCCCATATCGGTCAGTTTTATGAAATATGCTTTGGAAATGAAGATGGCATAAAATGTCCATATTAAAGTCAAATAAAGGTCAAGTCTGAATATTTTGTCACCATTTTACATTAAATGTTGTGAATTGTGTACTGTTTTTGAACAATTATTTAATTACTGTAAACACTACAATAGTATAACATTAAAGTTTTACAAAGATTTGAAAATATGAAAATACTTTCTGCATGGATGGGGCCTTTGTCCCTTTTTGTCCCTATTTATTGCATTAGACATAAGCACATTGTCATGTTCTGTCTCGGGAAACACTCGTGTAAGTAATTACTCATGACACAACAGAGCATTGTTTGACAGGTATTTCTTAAAACAATAGCAAGTACTGTATAAGACTACTTACACCAAATAAAACTTTTCCAGATTTGAGTGCATGTAATATAAAATTTCTTTCAGTGTGCCTTCTTATGACATGCATCATGTGTCAGAGTTCTGTGTTTCTGTGACATCTCTGCCTGGATTCGTTGCGGTTAATAATCCCAGCTGATAGTAGAGGGGTTCAGCATTTCTTCTCTCTATAGGAAAAGAGGGCGCTGGTCAGAATTACATAATACCATGCCCACTCTTAGAAATGGTTCATATATGGAACCCCCGCTTCATATATGGAACTCCAAAATGGTTCTATATAGAACCATTTTTTTTTTGTAAAAGGTTCTTTTGGCCAAGTATGGAACCCCAGGGTTATATATAGAACCCAGAGGAACCCTTTTTTTAAGAGTGTATAGAACCTTTTAGGGGTTCCAAATACGTAGCGCTGATAGAACCTTTTAAGGTTCTATAAAGAACCTTTTCTTCTAAGAGTGCCTCACATGACCTTTCGCAACAAAAATAGATGTTTCCAAGTTGTTTTCCCATTTGGGGCAAGGCAGTCTCACTGTTCAGACAGATCAATTTTTTTTGAGAAACCACATAAACTCTCAGAACTACACAGATACACAAAATCACAATCCTGACCTCCATCTGCAGATGTATCCAGCTGAGGGTCTGTGTGATGCGTGTGTAAACTCCAGGTTTGTTGCTTTCGGCACAGCCTTGTCCCCAGCTTGTGGCCCCAACCAATTTCCAGATAGAGGAATCCTCACAAGCCAGTGGACCACCACTGTCACCCTATCATGGACAAACACATTTCCCCCGCTGATATTTTACTTTAAACTTCAGTGTTTCATGTTTACTTGCACCATAATATTCCAATGTTGAATGGAACAGATCTCATCAGTTTCTTTTACGCATATTCAAGTTATTTATTCATGTAAATGTGTTAATCCAACTACCATAATCTGGATTTTAGAAACAAGAAAGCTGGCAAAAATGTCAGCAATATCATTTTGTTTAGGCGTAATTCCAAAAATAGCCACCAGGTGTAACCCACATTCCATTGAAAAATGCAAAACGCATTCTCCTGTAACAAATCAAACCTTTCGGTCGCAATTTCTCTTTTATCACTAAATAGTTGCCAAATATGGAACCTTGAGTCTCAGACCTTTCCAACGATATGTGTTTTGTCGAGATTAGAAAAAGGTTTGACTATAAAATAGCTAAAATTAACTTTTATTATGAAACATGACTCCGCCACTAGGGGGAGGAAACTGCTAAAATGGTTTATAGTATGCTTATGATACCCAAGTTATGATGGTTACTAAAATATGTGTTAGGAAAAAAGGCAATGCATCCCATGGGACCTGCATGGGACACAGTACACTCATTTTGATAAGTTGATTAGCACACTAAAGCACATGAAAAAAATACTTGAATATAATTTTAAAAGTAGTGTTATTTGATATTACATATATTTTAGATGCATTAAATAGAAAATTCATTTTTAAAAATGTGCAATATCAATATATTTAAATAGCCTACAAGAAACAAATTTCAGTAGAAATTACAATGAAGTTTTAGCTTACCAAATATCCTTGTCAGTACATTTAGCAATATTTATGAATTTACATAAAAGGATATACTGTACGTAAGAGGGTCAAAAAAAGTCCAGCTAAATGCATTTATTATAAATGTAATCTATAATAATTTTTCATTCAATTGCAATAACCTGCAGTTATGGTCTGAAAACATTACATTCAATGTGCACTTAAGTACTTATTATTTCTTAAAATAAACTTTCTGTCCAACTCTTTCGCAAGATTTATCCAATGTGAATTTTAAAATGAAATTTGATGCACATGTAACACTTTATTTAACATTGTCCTTGTTACATATATTACATGTACAAATTATGCATAAATACATGCAACTAAATCAAACCCTAAAATAGTCAGTATGGTTACACTTTATTTTAAGGTGTCATTAGAAGCACTGGTCACAAGCACATAGTAACAAGGGCACTTTAAAATAAAATGTTACCATAAGTAAATGCTAATATTACTCAGTACTTAAATTATAAATGTATAGTTACACTGTAACAAGGACACAATTAAAATAAAGTGCAACTGTGCCTTATTGCAGTTCTAACAGTTCATGGACTGAAATACATATCACTCTATGGTAAGATGATGTACCTGGCAGGAGTCTGTCCCGCCCTCCAGGTATCCTGCACAGATCATTCCTGCTGATATATAGCCTTGATAAACCTCCGGCTGACTGCAGGCCTTGTTAGAGATAAGAGGTACTCTTGCTGAAAGCAGTGACTCGCTCCCTTCCCCTGAAACACAGAACAAAGTAGAGGAAGTAGAATCTCATCTCCTTGTGAGTCAGTTTATAAACTCAAATCAAAGGCTACAATCCAAAAGCTTAAAGCAGCCTTTAAAAGCAAGCATTAGGGACTTCCGGTGTAATGGCGTAGAGACTAGACGTGCGTGTGGATCGCTCTTCAATTTTAATAATATTTTCCACCACACTCGAGACTGGTATATCCTTTACGGTGATTAAACACGCAATAAGGTGGTTTGAGAAAGGAAGAAGACGGTAATTCAACAAAAATGTCGAAAACTCGGGATAAAAACGCTTCGTCGTCCAAGGCTAGCCACGCAGAGCAGCAAGCTAATGCTAACCCTGCTAACGTTACAGACGGTGTTACAGCTAGCGTCTTGCTTCAAGCTATCGAATCTCTCAGAACTGAGCTGAAACAGGACAACGCCACAGTGAGACAGGATATTACTTCTCTACAGCAGGAATTAAGCGGCAAACTTGACACGATGGCGGAGGACTTGAGAGGCCTGACCGACCGAGTGGAAGAAGCGGAGTCTCGGGTGGGGCGTGTTGAGGACGTTACTTTGGATTTGGCCGTAAAGGTGGCGGAGGGTATGAAGCGACAAAAGGCCCTTCAAGACAAATTGACCGATCTGGAGTCAAGATCCCGCAGAAATAACATCAGGATCTTTGGAGTTGACGAAGGAGAAAAGCCGGCGTCAATGGCGAATTTCGTTGCAGATCTGCTCCAGCGACATCTGGCATTACCAGCTGAATTGGACCTTAAAATACAGCGAGCCCATCGAGCTCTTTCCAGGCGGCCCGGTGACGCACCAAGACCTATCATAATCAATTTCCAGGAATTCACTATTAAAGAGATGATACTAAAGGAAGCGTGGAAAAGGGGAGTTTTTCAACTAAACGGCAGGAACATCTACTTTGATCACGACTACGCATCAGAAATTGTCCAAAAGAGAAAGGAGTACCAGAAGATTAAAAAGGTGCTGAAGGAGAAAGGCATTCGCTTTCAAACACCGTACACAAATATGCGTATTCACTGGGAGGACGGAGCTAAAGTATACGGCTCCGCACGTGAAGCAGGACTAGAGCTAAGGAGGCGAGGTCTCGATGTGGAGCTGCCGGCTGTGACGGAAGAGGACGCGGAAACTTGGCTCCAAAAGCTAAACGTATGGCAGCGGGAGGGCCAACCATCCAAAGGCTTCGTACCAGCTACAGCTCAAAGGGCAAAGCTGAAGCTGAAGGAGTTTCAAAGAAGCGGAATCTGATTTCTAGGATATGGACATTTTCATAATCGCAAAGCAATCTTCGCGCATTCATTGTCATTGTAGAGCGGCACATGTTGTTTGCGTCGAATCGTTGGACTTTAAGGATGGAGGGGATGTCTACGCCTCTCAACCTTTGCATAGGGACCTCTTTTTTTTGGAGAACTATCCCTAGACCCTCCAACGGGGTCATGGTGGGTCAGGCAATATTCCCACTGAATGGAAGTCACAGGTATCATTCAGTTTGTTTTGTTTTTGAAGTTATTGTTCTTAGTTCATGTCTGTTTGCGGGGTTTTTTTTTTTTTGTTCATCAAACATAAGTAGCTTGGGTGAACTTAAAATTGTTTCAATAAATGTGAATGGTCTTGGCAGTCCAATTAAGAGAAGTAGATTACTAACTAAATTAAAAAGGTGTAAAGCACAGGTAATCTTCCTCCAAGAAACTCATTTGCCAAAAGAAGAGCATGATAAATTTAAAAAATTAGGATTCAGAAATTCTTTCTCTAGTGCTTATAAAAATAGCAGAAGGAGGGGAGTGATCACCCTTGTTTCTAATTCTGTCAATTTTGATTTGATGGAGGAAGACTGTGATAAGGACGGTAGATTCGTGATTGTCAAAGGCAGAATTAATAACTCAATTGTTTTTTTAGTAAATGTATATGCACCTCCAGAAGGCGATCGGAAGTTTTTTCAACTAATATTTGATAAGATTGCTTCCAACAGTGAGGGAATTTTGATTTGTGGAGGTGACTGGAACTCTGTTTTAAACCACGCTAAGGATTCAACTAGCAAAAAAAAAAGATATATTAATAATAAATCAAAAGATCTTAAAAAACTGATAAAGGAGGCGGACCTGTTCGATGTGTGGAGAGCTTTCCACCCCCTGGAAAGAGACTATACTCACTATTCAGCAGCTCATAAGGTCCACTCTCGGATTGATTTTTTCTTGATGAACACCATTGATCGACATTGTGTCAGAGACTGTAGCGTAGGAATAGCAGATATCTCAGACCACAATGCTATCCATTTGACTATTCATTTAAGTAATCTTATTAGAAAAACTACATGGAGGTTTAATGTTAGTATCATCAATAATGATAAGGTGGTGCAAGAATTGAGAAAAGAAATTCAAGACTGTATTTCTGATAACAAAGATGATCAAATAGAATCTATTATTTTATGGGACACAGTAAAAGCTGTCATGCGAGGCAAATTGATATCAAGAACGGCTCATATGCATAAAATGAAAAGACTAATTCAGTCAAAATTAGAAGAACAATTGAGAAATCAAGAAATAAGACAACATTCAGATAAAAGTGTATCGCTGGCTGAGAGTATAAAAAACTTAAGAAACCAATTGTCAGATCTAGCAAAAGAAGAGATTGAAAAGAAAATGAGATTTACTAAACAAACTTTTTATGAAGCAGGCCCGAAGGCGACAAAAATTCTAGCAAGACGTCTTAGATCACAACAATTGAGAAATTCAATTAGCAAAATCAGAGATCATTCATCTGGAGAGGTAAATTTTGACCCAGGGAAAATTAAAGATATCTTCCTATCCTATTATAAATCCTTGTATGATCAACCGATTCAAGTAGACGATAACGAAATTGAAGATTTTTTGACAAATTTAGATCTCCCCTCCATAGGATCTACCCAAAACGAGATATTATCAAGACCTATTACTAAAGTAGAACTTGATAAGGCAATAAAAAGATTGAAAAACAATAAAAGTCCAGGGAGTGATGGTTTTCCCAATGAATGGTATAAGGTATTTCGAGATGACTTGGCTCCTTTACTGTTGGACTCATTCAATTATACTTTAAAATACGCAAAGTGCCCCCCCTCATGGAGGGAAGCTATTATCTCAGTCATATTAAAAGAGGGGAAGAACAGTGTTAACTGTGAATCGTATCGCCCAATTTCCATCTTAAATGTCGATTATAAAATATTTACCTCAATTATAGCTAAAAGACTAGAGTCTTTCCTTCCTGATTTAATAGACGAGGACCAGACAGGATTTATTGGGGGACGCCAAGCCCAAGACAACATACGACGTTCCTTACATATAATTAATGAAGTTAAAAAACAAAATATTCCAATAGCCTTAGTAAGCCTTGATGCCGAAAAGGCCTTTGATAGAGTCAGTTGGCATTATCTATTTGCAGTTCTGAAAAGACTGGGTTTTAATGATTCTAATATTAACTGTATACAAGCCTTATATCATAAGCCGATGGCAAGAATCAAATTAAACGGCGATTTGACTGATTACTTTGAGCTCTTCAGAGGAACCAGACAGGGCTGTTGTTTGAGCCCTTCCCTCTTTGCCCTGTTTATTGAGCCTCTAGCCCAATACTTGCGACAAACATTAGACCTTAAAGGAGTAATGGTGTCCAATGAAGAACAAAGAGTAAGTCTCTTTGCAGATGATGTAATAGTATATCTTCAGAATCCGGATAAATTATTCCCCAAACTTTTGAAAATCTTAGAAGACTTTGGAGGAAAATCAGGCTACAAACTAAATATCTCCAAGACTCAAGTCCTCTGTATCAATTACAGCCCATCTGAGCAAATTAGGAGAAAACACAAACTCAAATGGGACTCGGAACAAATTAAATATTTAGGTATTTTTTTGACGCGAGATCTCAGTTCATTATATGAAGCTAATTATAGTAAAATAAATGAGGTAATACAAAGGGACCTGACTAAATGGACAAATCTAGTTTTAGACTTTAATTCTAGGATTGAGGTGATTAAGATGAATATATTACCCCGATTGTTATACTTATTTATTTCTCTACCAGTTGTAATACCCGACTCTCAGTTTGCTAAATGGGATAAGCAAGTAAGTAGATTTATATGGAAGGGGGCAAAATCAAGAATTAGACTTAAAACACTTCAGCTGGAGAAATTGAAAGGGGGGTTCTCCCTTCCAAATTTCAAAGATTATTTTACAGCTGCCCAATTGAGGAATATTATCTATTGGTGTTCACCTAATTATTATTCCAAATGGAAACAAATTGAAATTAACTATATCCCAACGTCTCTACCTCAATCAAGACTGGGTGAGAAAACTAATATACAGCTGAAAGAGGGGAACCCCATAGTCGAAACAACCATTAAGCTCTGGTGGGACACGGTGAAAAAATACAAATTCGAAGGTGATTGTAAACTCTTGGTTTGGCCTTCTTTCTCTCCTGATTTTAGGAGTGGTAATTTGGATGGCACATTTAGAAAGTGGATTGGAAAGGGAATCACAGCTGTGTGTATGTTGACTGAGGGTTTGGTGTTTAAATCATTTGAGGAAGTAAAGAGGGAATTTGACTTGAACAATTCAGATTTGTTTAGATACATTCAATTACGGCACTTTTATGATTTTGAGATAAAGCCTCACCTTTCTCAGGAGGGCTGTAAGCTGATAGAATTGGTGTCGGGTGCATACCAAAAATTACCCTCAAAAATTGTTTCTAGACTGTATAAATGCCTACAAAACTGTAATGGCATTAATTCCCTTTATATAAAACAAAAGTGGGAATCTGAACTACAGATCAAGGTGTCAGAGGATGATTGGCATTCTATTTGTCTACTTCAACACACTTCCACCAGCTCAAGACAGTGGAGAGAATTTGGCTGGAAAAACATAATCAGATATTTCATTACACCTCATATCAAAAGTAAACAACTTAAGTCCTCCCAGTACTGCTGGAGACTCTGTGGCAGTATGAACGCCAATCACTCTCACGTTTTTTGGTCTTGTCCCAAAGTTAGTCCCTTCTGGGTAAACATAGCGACTGAAATAAGAGTTGTCTTGGGCTATGCGTTTCCAACTGATTTCCAAACTATGTATCTTGGTTTGCTTTCCTATACTGTTATACAACCAGAGGATTTGTATCTATACAAAGTTTTGTTGATGGCCACAAAAAAAACTATTACAAGGAACTGGCTGAAGAGTCACACTTTAACAGTGTCACAATGGAAGGAGATAATGGAAGAAATCTTTACAATGGAAAAAATCACTCACTTTGTTAGGCTGAAATCAGCTCTTTTTGAAAAGAGATGGAAGAAATGGATACTCTATAAGACTCAAGTGTGAAAGGGATTCTTTGCAACATTACACCCTGCTGTTCTGTTTTGTTATGTCATGTTTGTTATGTTTGTTGTTACTTGAATAAATAAAGAGTTTAAAAAAAAAAAAAAAAAGCAAGCATTAGGAAGGAAGGCATTACGGCACATCTGAATCCAATATTAGCTTCACTTCCCGTCTCCTGAGATACCTTCATCTGATCGATTTTTGAAGGCAGCATAGATCTGTCCTTCACCTGATATCCCAAAATACTGTGCTTTCTATTTTACGGCGGTTGCTAAAAATAAAGATATATTTGCAACAAAAGTAAAGATGGTCTAAAAGTTGTCAGTGTTGGTTGTCACTTTCTGTAAATGTATGTTTTGACCACTGTTTTTCCCTTTTGATGTCAGGAATTACTATTGTATTAATTAAGTATTCGCTTAGTTATCACCAAAGCTCTCTCTATTTTGTTGCAGATAATTACCGCTACTTTGCCTCAAAAGTCTGGTTACATGGACTTCTTGAACAGCTGCCATTGAGATGAATGGGAAATCTAACAGACAGCCCTTTCCAAATATTAAAAGGTATGTGCATTCGATTCATATCGAAAAGATTGTGTTCAAGAAGTTAAACGCACATGAACGCAACAAGTTTCTGAGTTGGCGACGGGTCAGTGAGAAAACATGGCAGATGCAATTTTTGCACAACTTTTTGAAATGTGTGAAACTATTATTATTATCATGTCATATCGTGAAAAATACGAACTTCCCAGGAGGACTTGAACCCACTATAGCCCTTGTTTGAGCTGCCTCAGGCAGATATGACAACATTAGTTTCCCACACTTACCACCATCAATCATGGCGCCCCATCCTGAGATCCAACACATTTTACCATCCTCAAACTCCTCCCCAAAGTTCGGCAGACAGATAGGCTCCACAAAACCTAAGATAAAAGGTGACACCCATCTTACAAATAAGCCATTTGTCACCGCGAATGCAAAACATGAGCATGGGAGGTTTCTGCAGGTCATTAAGATAAGATTAAGTGTTCATTTGCATAACCGCCATCTGTGACAAAAGCTATAGGTAAAAGAAACATCACCCAACGTGGTTCATCAAAAGAACCACATCCCAGTTTCTTTTGCAGAAGGTATACCATTAAAGACGAGGGGCTGCGCCAGTTTCATCAGAGCAATATCGTAGTCCAAGCCCTTAGGTCTGTAGCGACTGTGATGAATGATCTTCTCTACGGCGAGAGACTGCGCTGCATTCATCGGCAGTTCTATCAATCCCACATAGGCGGTCCAAAGCATAGGGTAGGCATACCTGTATGGAAATCAGACTAGGATCATTTCCATGTGGCTAGAGGAACATGATAATGCTGATTCATGAGAACATTATAAACTCACTCGTACACACAATGTGCCGCCGTCAGTATCCAGCGAGATGATATGACGGAGCCTCCACAAAGGTGCACGTTCTGAAAGTGTAGGCTCACCTGCCAGGGGAACTGGCCCGCAACTGACAGGTTACCGCCAACTATGCGAGAATTCAGCTGAGGTCTGGAACCACAGGCTATAATGATATAGAATAAAATGTTTGCTGACGTAACATTGGTTATAAAGTGCACGTTATAGTTTAGAATGTGGCCTTAAAATGAAAAACACAAAAAGGTGCTATTTGCTTATGTTTAACTCATAGACAGTAAAAGAAATGGACATAGCGACGTCATTGATTTCAACGGAGAAGACTGAAGCCTGATTATCGCACTTCCTGTCTGATGTCTGAGCGACTGTGACGACAGTCTGACAGTTTAAAAACTTCTAGTAGCTGAATCACCTAATTCCTCAAAAACGTTGTTGAAAATGTTTGTCCCGTTGCTTTTATGGACTCTCTATCTATGGGCTTTTTCCTTGACTTTGTGCCTTCATGTCCCCCCGATTGCCTCATAGACAGTAAAAGATTGCCTGCGAGCTTCTCCTCCTGTCTAAACGGTAATGTCTTTATTGTGCGACAGAAAGTCCGTTGGTTATTACACAATCTTTAGCCGCTTCTACGGGCCGTAACGTAAGATACAAAGTAATGGAGCATTTTATACATTGTTGTGTTTCTTTAGAAATAAATAATGGACAAATGAAGTCTTTGGACGCCTCAGATGTAAAGTTATTCGCTGTCAAAGTGACACCAATATGAATGGGAGTCAATGGGATGCTAACAGCAGGTGAAATTCTGCTACAATGGCGGCTCCCTCTCGCGAGGCTTCAACTTCCGGTTGATGGATTACCCCTTTGGTTTAACTAACTCTAATTTGTTTAAAAAGCGCCAATGGCTTTGGACATAAAACTGACACCCACTGGCGTGGATGTATGAAGTTGAAATACTTCTTGCTTAAAAAAAAAAAAAATGGTAGCCACACTGAAGTGGTTTATCTTTTACTTTGTTCTTTGGGCTTTCAATTTGAAAAATAACTTCTGCTTACCTATGCATTTAAGTGTTGTTACCTTTCCCAGACTGCACTGGGTTTTACTGGGGAGAGAAAAAAATGATGTAGATAGTGAATAAATAGTATGAATTAATTGGGTTAATGTTTTTTTTTTCCTTCAGAAAAGAAGATATGCCTAATAGTTTGACAGGCTTGGTCACCATTTGCTTTCGTTTTATTCGAAAAAGCCATTAGAAAACACATTCTTGTAAACATCTCAATTTGTTTTTCATTGTAAAATGAAAATCAGATTAATTTGTATTATTAGAGGTGTGTAAAGATGACAAAATTCAAAAGAGTAATGCTATTTATATTGGACTAAGATTTAAAGGGATCATACTGATCTACAATGTATGACTTGAAAAAAGGAACAACAATGAACAGCATATGCAGCTGTGAAAGAGTTACATTCAAAGAGTCTAAAGGGGGCATAAAGAGCTGTTGGCTACAGAACAAAGTACAAAAAAAAAGCTTTGCTGTGAACAAAAGAGACGCCACTCCAGTTTCAGAGAAAGGAAGGCAAGAGGTTTTCTCAAGAACTTTGCTCTGAATGGCAAAGTGAAATTAAAAAAATGCCCTGGTATTTGGTGTCAAACCGGTATTTCTTTCATATTATTTTACTTTTTCATCATAATCATTTTCAATGTGACCACCTCTGAAGGCAGGGTTTTTCACTCCTGTTCCCGGAGCTCTACTTTTCTCAAACGTTCAGCTTCAATCAAACACACCTGAATCAAGATCTAATTAAGGTAATTCAAATCGGGAACACTTAATTACAGACTGGTGGGTTGAAACTGAAGGCTGTTGGAAGTTGCTTCAAATTGTAGAAACAATCTATAACAAAATTCAGGACATTTGTCAGTATGGTGCTGCCTTGCAAACAAGAGAGTGTTTACCTGAAATGAGTTATGTTGTGTATCTTGATAGCTTGCTGGGAACTTGTGTGGTTCAAACTTAATGACACCAGGTTACTTTGTAAGTCCTGCTCAATAGAGGACAGAAGAAGAGCTTTCGACTCCACATATCTAACAGAGAGGGGGGAAAGTAAAGCAGCTTACTTTAATGTTGTGGCATTAGCATATTGGTAATGTATTGTACAATGTAGCGCTAGCATCAAACATCCATGCCCCAAGCCCTTTATCAAGATGTTTGTGTTGTTCTTCAAAAGTTTTCAATGGATAAACATCACAGTCTTGAGTTCTTGGTCAACCGTTTCAAGCGTGTTTCGAAAATGTCATGCCCTTTACCATAACCGTGTTAGATCTGGGTGGAAAAAACAGTCGATGCGCCCAAAACCACATACCCTCCTTACTTTATAAGACAAAAAAACAGTATGTGACAAAATCTGATTTCATAGTACTCTTGAAAGTGTAGGCAAAAAGTAACCAGATGACCTATTACTTCTAGAGAGATTCTGAAGTGCGCATACAAAGGACAGCTTACTATCCCATGAGGCCACAGGAGAGGATTTGTGAATGGCAGTGAAGCGAAGCAACTGACGCTGGGTAAGTCACTTCTCAAGAGAGTATGTGATTTCAGACACAGTCATTCTTGGACATGGTTACAACACACTAGTAGCGCAACTCAATCAGGCCTCATACCCTTTTTTTGCAAATACCTTTGCGGGAATTATTTACATGAGGAATTCTGTGAAGTGTGTGTTCCCAGAAGAAAACTCAAGACGACAATCAAGGCGTGTCAAGGGAGTTAAGAAACAGTGTGCTGATATATAGAGTAACTCCCTTTGGGGTGAGTGTGCTTTGTAACTTTCCAGACATTTTTGATGCTCAAACAGCAACATTGTGACACTAAAGAAAGATGAAAATGTAAAAAAGCATAGTAGGTCCTCTTTAAAAAAGTGAAAAAATCTAAAAACGTTTGTAGATAGATGATATGTGCCAAGTTTGGTGGATGTAGCTTAAAAGCTAGAAAGAGCTACAGTCAGAAAAGGCTTAGGTATATCTATAGGTGGTACATAGATAGTGCTACCTAACAAGTCAGCACAAGATTTTTGTTTGACACTCATAATTTATATGAAAATTCCTAAAAGAGGTGACGTCTTTAAGTCTTTAGTTTTCATATGTTGGGTATGTAATTTTTAACTCCTTGATGGAGGAGGCCCAACGTCCTGCAGAGTTCAGCTCCAACTTGCCCTAACACCCGCCTGGAAGCTTCTAGTAAACCTAAAGCCCTTGAATTCTTGTTTCTGGTGTGTTTAATTTGGGTTAGAGAGCTAAACTCTGCAGGACAGTGGTCCTTCTGGAGCAGGAGTGGACATAGATATAGAGGGTGTGTAAAGCAGGGTGTTTCAATACCTCGAATAGCCGAGCTGTTTGCAAGCAGAGAGGGAAAGGTTAGAGTCCCAGTTCTCGGCGCAGACAGTTTTCCAGACTCCATTAGTGAGCACCTGCAGTACAGAGCTCTTCCCACTCAGACGCACTGCACAGACACATGACACATGAACAGCAACATTCAACAACAGTTGTGAACATTAATATGAGAATGCTGTTGCTCACCGCAGCTGAGCTCATCTTCTCCGTGTTCACAGTCAAAATGTCCGTCGCACTGTGCCAACATACTAATACACCCAGAAGAACCACATCGAAACTTCCCGGCACAGCTTAAGCCAACTAAAGAAATGGAAATATGAGGATTATTCATAATTAGAATGAGCCTAGCCTACTAATTGTGGTATAATTGGTAATTATAGGACCATTTATCATAAGCATGTATTGTTCATTGAAACACAACAGTGACACAATGCACTCCAAGTAATCCCTTCATCACTTTATTGCTCAGTCACTCGTAAATTAATTGACTATTTAATACCAGCCAAACAACACCACTTAAAGGCTCTATAGTAAACTGATAGCATAATGCAAAGCTGTAATAGATTGTGCAACCTGAGTTGGAGACATCTTATGAATGTTTTTAGATCCTGGCTTGCGCAACCTAATCCAGTTTATTCTGTGAATTATTCAATGCAGTTGTGTTGGTTCGTTTTAGCTAAGGGTGTGTTCAGAGAAATGACACAGTGTCAAAAGAAATGACACTCATTTCTTTTAGAGCTGCTTTACAGGCGAAAAATGTCATGTTGCTGTTTACATCATTGAATTATTTTTAGAACTCTCACAACACATCCAAATACAGAAACACACTGCAACGGAAGAAAACATGCAAACAGAAAAAAACACCAGCAGTTTATGAAAACATCATCATTAGTTTGACAACATGTGCTGCAAACTCACAATGCAGTCAAATACAGAAACACTGCAAATACTCACAACGCAATCAAACATAGAAATGCACTGCAAATACTTATAACACAACCAAATACAGAAGCACATTACAAATAATCACAATGCAACCAAATACATAAACGTTCTGCAGATAGTATACAACACAACTGAAATGTTTCAAGTGACAAACCTGGCTGGGACCGCTTATTGTTCAGTGTGTACTTGTCAGTGGTGTTTCTTGACCATCCTGATCATATGCGAGTTGTGAGTATTTACAATGTGTTTCTGAATTTGGTTACGTTATGAGTATTTGCAGTGAGTTTCTGAATTTGGTTGTGTTGTTAGTATTTGCAGTGCATTTCTGTATTTGGTTGAGTTGTGAGTATTTGCAGTGAGTTTCTGAATTTGGTTGTGTTGTGAGTATTTGCAGTGAGTTTCTGAATTTGGTTGAGTTGTGGGTATTTGCAGTGTGTTTCTGTATTTGGTTGAGTTGTGAGTATTTGCAGTGAGTTTCTGTATTTGGTTGAGTTGTGAGTATTTGCAGTGAGTTTCTGAATTTGGTTGTGTTGTGAGAATTTGCAGTGAGTTTCTGAATTTGGTTGAGTTGTGGGTATTTGCAGTGTGTTTCTGTATTTGGTTGAGTTGTGAGTATTTGCAGTGAGTTTCTGTATTTGGTTGAGTTGTGAGTATTTGCAGTGTGTTTCTGTATTTGGTTGAGTTGTGAGTATTTGCAGTGAGTTTCTGTATTTGGTTGAGTTGTGAGTATTTGCAGTGAGTTTCTGAATTTGGTTGTGTTGTGAGAATTTGCAGTGAGTTTCTGTATTTGCTTGTGTTGTATTTGCAGTGCATTTCTGTATTTGGTTGAGTTGTGAGTATTTGCAGTGAGTTTCTGAATTTGGTTGAGTTGTGAGTATTTGCCGTGTGTTTCTAAATCTGGTGTTTCAATGGCAACTATCAACGCAGAAATGAATCTGCAGCAGTCAGTGCAGGTCAGTTCATTATTATTGTAATGTTAAGTGCTTTGAGACAGGTAGTTTAATCTACTGTGATGCTTTTCGCAATCTCTCGTGATGCTTTTCTTTTTTCCCTGCTGTCCACATTCACTGGATATGACTTTGGAAAGGCTCGGGGTGGGATATTATGCTTTAAAAGCTTGCTCGGTACGGCAAGCCTCTCCAAAAGTTGCCTACACCTTTAAGTACAGTAACAAAGTATTTGTACCCTGAAGAAAATGAAGACTCACCGCCCAGTCCAATTCCAAGCACAATAATGAGGGTGAGCAGGACACAAGCCCCGATCAGTATCTCCGTCCTGCGTGCAAGCAGGCTGCCACGGAGTGTTTTCTCCTCTAGTAGATTGTTAACAGTTACATGAGATGATAATTAACATAAAAGAGATTCATTTGTATGCATTCAGAACTCTTTATCCAAAGTAATAATACATTTTATGGGTTTGTTCATTTCTCTGGGTTTGAACCCACAATCTTAATGCTGGCATCATGTGTTATCTACAAGAAAATGTGTGTTTTATCTTATGTGGGTTTATGTATAGGATGACTGAAATTGTTTTGGAAGAGTTTGGATCAATGCTTCTAGTATTTATGACAATAACGTACAATTCTGAGGATATGAAGGTAATTGTAAGCTATACAGGCAAACAGTTTTAATTGAGCTTGGTTTTAAATATTTTAAATCAATGTCAGGAAGAAGGTATGATTTGACCATAATGGATGATGTACATCGGTACCTGTAACAAAGGGCTGGACTTTGGTAACTGGCATTGAAAGACTGGGCTGGGCTGAGGAGGTTTCTGTTAGAGGGTCTTTGGAAGTGACTTCAAAAGTGGGTTTGACAGTGCTGTCATCTGGTGGAGGACTGGCACTTGAACTGTCCAGCGGACTGACCTTCAGCTGGGCCGAGGGCTCGATTGCAGGAATGTCTTCCTCGGTTACAGAGACCACCTCGATTTTATCGGGATATGTCTGATCAGCTGCTCCCTGTGTGGAAGCATGAAGACTCAAAGATGATCCAGCATCTATTTATCTGTGTGCTGCATGCCTTAAGTATAATTTTTACAGATTTAATTTGATGACTGTGAATTCTGACATATTACCCATCTCACACACTGCTTTTCACCTACTTATGGAAGGGAGATATGCATATTCAAACGGGGTTGGTGTCTGAGGCAAATTTTTGGTGTCTTAGAACAAAATGACAATAATCAACAATAATCCATAAAGTTTCAAGAAAATAAATAGTATTATTGACAAAAATGTATCCAAAAATATTGTGTTGGGTGGGTCAAATTTGACCCCCTTTATGTATTTTTAGGGCAGTGATACATGCACGGAAAAAAAAAATCCCCACCCCTATGACAGGCAACATGAAAAACAATTGAATATCAAATAGATAAAATGTTTTCATTGATAAAATATTTCAAACATTAAGGCATACTGGGTCAATTTGACCCACTTTATGCATTCTATAGGGTTCAGATTTGATCATTTTGTTATGTGCCTTTGTCATTTTTGTATTTATTTTGTTAACACTTTACTTTTATGGTCTACATTCTACTAAGTCACTTATAACTAACTCTCATTAGAGTATTAGTAGACAGTCCACTATATTTTACAAGTCTTTTTACTTAAAAATATCACATTTAATGCATTAATTGCTGTTTCTCTTATAATTTGTGAAATCAACTTGCAATTTCTAAGTAAAAATTGTTCCAAAGTAAATCCTCTACTATTTCTTTCCATTGCATATGGCCAATAAAACGATTACAGCCTCATGGCACATGCTTAAATGAGTTGTTGCTATGTGGTCTTACCTGAACATCTGATGGTGTGCTCTCTATACAGGGAATATATTCTCCATCTCCATCAGCCCCAGCATCTACACCTGCTGTAGACTCCAATTCCTCTGGATCAGCCATGACTTATTTCATATTAACAGCTCTTACACATATACAGTTGGTTTTAGATTTGACTGGAGAAAGCAGAATATTTATGGTGTAAATATTACATTGATGTATAGTGAACTGTGATATTGGACAGAAGACTTAAAACACAAAAGTTCAACACACCCAATTTACCTAATAGAGTTATAAAGTCCATGTTGTCTGATTAGCTTGAAACGTCGTCTTTCCGTTGATCTGCTCATTTTTAATACACTTCTTGTCTTCTTACCTCTCTCAATTACTGACTGACTCAGACTCTTCGAGGTAGAGGGGGACATCTGATCGGGGAGAGCTGTGTGTCGCTGTGAGAGGGGATCGGATGACCCCGCGTCTCCCTCAATGAAGCTCAGCTTACAGAGAGGCCTGTGAACCTGATCAAATGAAGAGGTGGATGATGGAGGGGCTTTAAAAAGGTAGGACAGGAATGGAGGTATGGAAAAGATGATTAATTTTGATGAAATGAAAATGTACATGATATTGAGACTTTAGGGCCAGTTGGCCAAGACAAGGACCAGGAAACGCATTGTTGATTTGGGACTGGGAGTGAACAAACTATTCGTTTTGAGTTCATTTTCAGCATTTTTTTTTATTGTGGGTTAAATTTAATTTACTGCATTTGGATAACACACTGCACATCTGAGCAGAATGCTGATAGAAACAACATAGACAAACTTTGAGATTTTTCTTTTTCTTAAGTTTAACACAGTTTAAAGACCTTATGTATTTTACCAATTGAACAGTTATGAAGACATGTAGACTGAATGCAATATAAACCTTGTGCCCTTTAAATGCTTTGGTAGTTTGAAGAGTCATTTGAAGAGATATGGGGTGAAGGTGTTGCTAGGAGATGTCTACAGGGCTTTAAGTGGTTGCTAAGGTGTTCCCAAGCCAGTTCTAGCTGGTTGTTAGATAGATAGATAGATAGATAGATAGATAGATAGATAGATAGATAGATAGATAGATAGATAGATAGATAGATAGATAGATAGATAGATAGATAGATAGATAGATAGAAACCTCATTTCTGAGCTGGCTACTTTGGCTACTTTCCTGTCAGCCGTTGTAACTTCTGTAACTTCTGGTTGCAATTCTTAACCCCACCACTAGATTACGCTAAATATTACTCAGTGTATCTTAAAAAAATACTCGGATTGACGTGTTAACAATGCATGATTCCCATGTACATGTAATGCTTGTTTTTTTTTTTATCAGCATTAGGTGTGTTTTTGGAGCTGTTGTAATTTGAGAACCTTATGAAAGTCTAGACTGTCTAGACAGTCCATTCAGCCTTTGAAGATTTTTTTACAACAAATTTCAACATTCATTGTCAGCATGTGTGCATCTCTTTAATTTGAGTTCAGAACTGTCAGGCACATCATTTATTTGTATAATGATATAATGAGGCCTTCACATGCACAGCAGTAAAGTACACATCATTAAAATAATACATATCAAACGTAGGACAAAATGATTCACAGAACACCCTGTCTGTATCAGTGTTGTTCCTGTTATGAACAAAAGATAAATAAAAAAATATAAAAGCTAATTCAAAATATTCATAAATAATAATAGTTTATAAAAGACACTATCATGTATTTAGATCTCATTTACACATTGAATAGACAAATAAATAAATACATAAATATTTACACATTCATAATATTCAAAATCACATTTTCATAATTTAAGATGTCACATTCACAGGTCATTTACAATTAAAATGTTTTATATTTAAAAAAAAAAAAAACAGTGAGGGAAAGTTTTGGTCTATCTGTGGGAATGTTTTTTTTTGCGGTATGTTAAAAATAAATGACTGTTGTGCATGCAACATTTAAAAAAATTCTTGTTGACAGAATGTGGTTACACTGTGCAAAAAAAAATACAAAAATAACTAAACCGCTAACACTAAACACACAAGTCAAGTCACGGAATTAGTGCACTGACTACTTTAACCACATGCCTATTAGGTGTGGTCACAGCTAATTTCTCACAAACACTTTCTTCATCTGTCCAGTAGAAGGGACAATTTATGTTTGTCAAAATGAGCTCACAGCTACATGTATTAGCAGGCAAGTTAGATATGACGTGTCAGGTGAGAGTTAAGCGAGATGAGGGTTTGCGAGGAAGAAAGTGTGTGCAGGCCTGGTGGCGGCCTATGCCTTTCCTCAGCTTCCCTTGTTGGGAAAGAGCGAGGAAAAACCCCGTGTGCCTCAGAGAGGAATAGGTGTTGTAGTGATTTTCTTCCAGGCTCTCTTTAAACAGGCATTCATTTGAGAACTTCTTCTACAACAAAGAAGAGATTTAAATGTTAATGCATACCCCTGCAAACGCTTCATTATTTCAGGACGCACTTATACCTTTCAAAAAGCTTAAAGTTACTATTATCTCAAATAGACTGTAGACATTTTGTGCTTTGCCATCAAGTTTGCCATGATGTATTTTCTCACCATTCCATGAGCAATTCCTTCCTGATTCATGCACAAATACAGTTCACTCTTCACACCACGGATACCCACTATGCCCGGCCTCATAGCAAACACTCTCAGCAAGCCTGAAAGACAAACACAGAATGAAGAAAAACTCATTAAATAGAAACGAAAGAAATGGGTACAATATAAAAGATAAATCCGAATGAAAAATATTCTGTCAATTTCAAATGTGTTATATGTCCTCTGAGGGTTATAGGCATATAAATCATACTGTACTCAGAAGGCTCATGAACGCCCCACACACTGCCGTTCGCCAGGATCTGTAGGTGAAAACCAATCCCAACACGGCAATACAGGAGCTGATGTGTGACGAGACCTTGAGCTGGATTAGACTTATCCACGGCTGCTGGGATATTCAGAAAGCAAAAGTATTAACATCTCAAATCAGCTGAATCTCAGGGAGTGACATTTACAGTTAGAGGTCATTTTTGCAGCAATCAGGCTCCTGAAAGGGTGTATTTTCTTTTTATTATGTTTGTGATTATATATATATATATTTTTTTTTGCATTTGTCATTTATTGAGAATCAAAGTATAATTGCGGTTAACAAACTGGTAATGATTACATTCATATCATTTTGTACAAATAACTGCCCTGCCAACACACAGCTCACACTTTTGCTATCACCAAAATATTATCAGTATGCGTCAGAGATCTGTCCTTGTGTCTTTGATTACTGTCAGCTGACGGGATCTGGTATTGCATAAAGAAAGATCCTGTGCATGAATGCTGCAGACTGAATTTATCACTGCTGCAATTTTGCTAACATTCATTTCTCATTTCTTAGAGAGAATCAGTATGATTTCAGCTTGATTCAAGGTTGTGAGTTCATAGATGCTCTTCTGCAGACCTCATCGAGTGGTTATTTGAGTTGCTGATCAGCTGTCTGGCCATTCTCTTCAGACCACTGGCATGAACAAGACATTTTCACTCACAGAACTGCTGCTCACTGAATATTTTTCACTTTTTCAAATCATTCTCAGATGTTTCGGAATGAAATCTTAGCACATTTATTCATTTAGCTGACGCTTTTATCCAAAGCGACTTACAATTACTATATATATCTAGTGCAACTAGGGGTTAAGTGTCTTGCTTAGGGACACATTGGTGTCTCACAGTGGATTCGAACCTGGGTGTCTCACACCAAAGGCATGTGTCTTATCCACTGTGCCATCACCACCCAGTTGGAACTTCAGCAGATCGTCTTGACCATGCCTACAAGCCTAAATTGAGTTGCTGCAATGTGATTGGCTGATTAAATATTTGCAATAATGAAAAGTGTATGTTGTATGACTGTATATGTTATATGAGAGTTTGCACTGAATACCTGGACGACTTTCGGCATTTTCCAATTTGTGCAACAATGTAACATATTGTTTACTTTTTGATGTTACCTACTTAAAAATACAGTGCGTATACGCAGTATTCAGTTAGTAAGATAGTATACCATTTTATGTAATGTTGATTATAAATATGTTGATTATGGAGGAAAATAGATGATGTAGTACTAGCTATGACACAAACATGTTTTGACCATTTCACCTGTAAGTAAAGCATTTGAATGATGACTGAATTTTCATTTTTTTTAAATGAACTATCCCTTTAACATTAATCTGTATCTAGTTAAACAACTGGAATATACTGGAATATAACGCTTTAGATTACAGCCCAGAAAAAAATTAAATCGATTTTACAGCGTAACCTTCGACAATTATAGTGTACCTATAACATACTTACAATATAAGTATAAGGGAACAATATTGTAAGTTTGGGGAATAAAAGGGTAACATAAAAATATTTATAATGTAATTATTATAGAACTTATTATGCAGTACTTATTCTACTTTTGTGATATAACAATCTTACATTTGGGAACAATTTAGCAAGAACATACTTTTTTGAAATAATGGTGAACCAGTACATATAGCCTACTGTATTGGCTTTTTTTTTTAATTACAGGGTACATATCTATGCATTTATAAAGTCATCTTAACAAAAGTGGACTGAAATGAAAACTATTGCAACTTTTGCTTAAATATTGTGGAAAGATAATCTTGTTTGTGTGTGACAAAGTGTGACATTATGGGCTGTAAATTAAAGTTTATATTTATAAATGCATATATACCTTGTCATTTTTAAAAAGCTTATATATGTATTTCCTTGGTACACAATTATTACAAAAAGGTACGCAGTGACTCTTAGCGCATCTAGCTAAATTGCTCCCAAATGTATGATTGTTGCTTCATAACAGTGGAATAAGATATTATCGAACCCCTTGGTTCTACAATACTTACAGTATAAATATGTTTTTCTTCTTGTTGTTACCCCTTTATTTTCCAAACTTTACATATTGTTCCTTTATACTTACATGGAAGTACTTTATGTACACTATAATTACAGAAAGTTACACTGTAAATTCCTCTTAATTACACAGCACTTTCCGGGCTGTGATCTAAAGCTTTACCGAATATTGTTGTGGACAATGAGGGACCTTGGAGTCAAAAAGTTTGAGGACCACTGTAGTATGTCACATGACACTTTATTTTGTGTCATAAATAATGGGTGTACAAGCCAGACATCCCAGTTCATGAATTTTTTATTACAAAATGCAGACTAAGAGTTTGGCTATCTTTATGATTCCTATCTTATTCCTATCTAAATTCTAATGTTTTTTCCAGAGGGGTTGGTTCACATATCAGTTGCATTATTAAACCTTATCTCATGAAAACATAGCGATTTGTCTCCAAAATGCAAATTAGTGCATAATTAATTAGTCAATGTCTCGTTTGCGTATGCAATCATACTATTTCAGAAAACGTGTAACTGGGGAAGTATGGTGATATCCATGAGTTAGCATTCCTCTATTCATCTGTGGAGCCTTGCCTTCATGAATTTACAAAGAAAATGACTGATCTGTAATGTTTTTACATCAATGTTTTTATGATTAACATTTCCATGAATACTAAAAAGGTGTTTTGTGTGATCTTACCTTTCTCTCTCCTCTTTGCATCCCTCATTGAGAGCAGCCACATGTGTCTCAAGCGGCCTGCCTGGTCACCTGGCAAATGGGTTTCTTCATCTGTGCAGTTGCAGCTCACACAAAATAACAATACAACTGCTATGAAGCATAAAAGCATGCAGTGGAAATCCATAACGAGGGCATCAGGTCCATAAATACCCATATGGCCTCCAGGTGAAGCGCTTTGACATGCTGTCAGCTTGCAGTGGCACCTGTGATAGCGTCTCTGAGGCCCAGTTTCCTTCCTGAAATCACCAGTGCTGTGGCTGATTTATAGAGCCTCTTCCGATGTGAAACTAGATGAACATTGTGTTCTTCACTCAGTGTAAACATACTTCAAACAGGGTCAGTGTGCCTCCAGTCATCATATCTCCATCCTTTAAACATATATCTTCTGCTCTGATGCTTTCACTAAATGAACAAACCCACACAGATAGACTTTTGCGTCTGTGTACATGACTTCATAAGAATATCTTCTGCATTATCACTAGAGTGATATCTCCTCATTCATGCATTGTTATGTTGTAGGATGTCACAGGCATGAAGTGTTGGAATTGTGCAAATGCATAAACCCTACTTCATATTCAAGACACATGTCATGTCATGGTCATGTCAGTCTTATGCACACCCCTTCAAGTAAAGTGTTACCAGTTAAGTTAAGTTAAGTTAAGATTGATGACTTTAATTTTATTAACATGTGGGTTTCGGACTAATAATGCAAATGTTTTTAGTTTATGGATGGATGGATATACCATAATAGTGTAATTTATAAGACAAAGGAATCAGCAACGGAGTACATTGATTTAACAGTGCTTCTTGTGTGGGAATATGGAATGTCTTTGTCCACTGGATTGTGAGTTTCCAATAAGACGAGATTAAAGTAGGTGATGATAAGTGTTTCTTTGTTTATGAATCGGAGGCCTCAGACAGCAGGTTCTGACGTATGTGCTCTATGTTCTCTGAAAGCACAAAATGTCTAAATCATTAGGAAGAAAATGATATGCCTCATATCTCAGGTTGTGTCAATATTAGCTCTGACTATTTTCTATTATCATTGCAAGTGAATGCTGCGGAATTGTGTAGTTTAGTGGAAACTTGGTTAATGCTGTACTCTTACAAAGTTACAAAGGGATACAATTTTATGCAGACAGATCAAAGTAAAAGACTGATCTGAAAGGTAGAGCAGTTTGTAGTCCGACCTATAATCAGGAAGTAAAAATAATCATTGAGGTTTCCTTCTGAAAGTTATAATATGTTTTCATAATTGCACTTTTGGATTTATAAATTCTGTGGTTATTGGTTAACATCACTATAATTGTGGTCTATTATTGATTGCTATCAGGATGGGAAGAGAGTTTCAAGCAGTATAACAAAAATGTTTATGTAAAATATTTTGCTTACCCTATACCTTTAAGTGATCAAAGCGATGTCTCATTTTCACTGGAAGATCCAGTTATGACATTTTGATTAAAAATTAAATGTAAAAAAATAAAACATAAACATTGATGATTTGTTCACAATAAGATATGTTACTTGCATTGAGAAAATACACAGGTGAATTTTCATTTCATGCAAACTTTTATAAAATTTGTATAATTAAAAAAAACACAGGTAATTGAACTTAAACTTAAAACACTTAAACAAACACTTAAAGGGATACTCCACTTTTTTTTTTTTTTGGAAATAGGCTCATTTTACAACTCGCTCAGTTAAAGAGTTAAATAGTTGAGTTTTTATAATTTTCAAATCCATTCAGATGATTTTCTGATATTTAGAAGAATATCAGTAACCAGACAGTTTCTAAATATCAGAAAATCGTCTGAATGGATTTTTTGAAAACGGTAAAACTTAACTGTTTAACCCTGAGCGAGTTGTGAAACGAGCCTATTTCCAAAAAAAAAAAGAGGTAGAGTATCCCATTAAGTGTATGTTTAAGTGTTTTAAGTTTAAGTGTAAGTGCTTGTGTTAAATTTGGCCTACACATTGAGTGATATCACTTTGTAAATGTTAAAAACCAAATAGTCAAGCTTATCTTGAGGAATTGTGTTTTTTTTTTTTTTTTTTTTTTCAAATGTGGCTTATTTTATAATGGATATAAATTTACAAAAGGGTTTGATATAAAGTGTGTTTGTTTTGAATGTAGTTGAACTGTAGGCTATGCCATTATTCTAACTTTAATAAACCTTTTTTTATGGTGATTTAATTCTGCATTAACCAGAGAACCGCCATAAAACACCAAACGAAGAAGAAGAAGAAGAAGAACCAGAGATGCTTTGATGATCTTGGAACGCTGACATTCTAACTTCGACGCGATTGGTCTATTCCAGAGCCGTTGTCAACAAGAGCTCTTGTAAGGTGTCCTCGGCAGACGCCTGAAAGAAATAGCGGAAGGCGCCCATCAATGTCCTATGATCCATGCATGCAATGCGCAGTGAAAGCTGTTGAATGTTTGTCATTACTAAAGTGTCTTTTTTGTTGTATCTACTACGGTCGATCGCTTTTTCCTCTTTAAGACTACTGTGATATTTTAATGAGAATATTAAAAGCTAGTTGTGTTTTGATTTAAGCTAACGTCATAAGCATAAAGAATGGACTGCAGAGTTCTGTCAGTTCAGAGTCACGTTGTCAGAGGATATGTGGGAAACAAATCTGCATCGTTTCCTTTGCAGGTAAGAGACAGTAGCTTTTGCAGTACATTAGATGTCTGCAGCGACATTTCTACAGTTTTAACGTAGTTGTTATGCAACTAATTTTCAAACTCATTCGCACCCACACCCATTACAACAATCAAAACAGCGTTAGTTTCACACTACAATGCATGTCAGTTTGTAAAATATGTTGTCGTAACCTGTGTCACTGCTGTAATAGGTGCTGGGCTTTGAAGTGGACACTATAAACTCTGTGCAGTTCTCCAATCACACAGGTAGGTAAATAACTGCTGCATCCATTCAAGCAAAAGATGGACAGACCAACATTATGGCATTTATTTTTCAGTTTAAGTTTTAGCTCAAATTATATGCAAATGAATGACGAATCTGATTAAAAACGTGTATAAAATAGTTTACGGTTAATAATAGATTGTCACAATGGAGGACTCTGCTGAAATGGCATGGAAGGTCATGTCAACAACCCAATCACTGTTGCATTGTTCTCATCAAATCATTACGCAATCAAGACTGAAGTTCAAATTAGTTGTTCAGAATTCATTTTGATGAAGCATTACTAATCACTCCTCTTTGCTACTCCTCACAGTCAAGCTTTGTTGCAGATAGGGTTTAAAAAAATTGAAAGTAGTATAGGCCTAACGTTATACTCTATATAATTATGATTTTATATACTGTATAGAAATATATATATATATATATATATATACACACACACACACCTATAAATATAACTATCTCTCTCTCTCTCTCTCTCTCTCTCTCTCTCTATATATATATATATATATATATATATATAATTCTAAATTTTAAGGAATTCTAAATTATAGATAAAAGGATTGCTAAAGCACAATTTAATGTTTAAAAGAAAGAGTAAGAAAATGTCAATAATTATATCTGGGTGAGTTTCTCTAGGTACTGTTCAACCTTGGTGTGGAAATTTTCATCATTTCAATGGTTAAAGCTCAGCTTTTTGTTTCACAGCATGTGGCAGTATTATTTTCCTTTCAGTGAAGAAAAGCAAAGTTCAGTCTGATATTTTCCCCCAGCTTTTTTCCAGTTATGTCTGTATTCAGAGGTGCAAAACAGGTGGTGGCTCCTTTTTTAATCTTGATTTAAAGGTACCACACAACCAGTACTTGAAAAACTAATTAAAAAAACAAAACCATACAATGTGCTGTCAGTTAATGTATTAGTGGTGGGGATAGTATGGACATTGAGATGCAGGGTATGAATCATTCATTCAATATACTGGTTCAAGAATGTTTTTTACAATTAAAAGGGATAATTCACCCTAAGATGTCAGTTATTACTCACCCTCATGTCGTTCCACACCCACAAGCCCTGGAAAGGTAGTAAAGACAACATGAAAGTAATCCATGTAATCCCCAATTTTGTAAAGTGGTGCTTTATTTGCTCAACCATAAACATAATTTTCCACCTTATTTATCTCCAACGCATGTTCACGTAAAAACACCTGCTCTCATGTCAACAACACACGCATGCATCCTGATGCTCTCGTGAGCGTGTGCTGCAGACTATTACTATTATTAGTCACATGGATCAATTTAATGATGTCTTTACTACCTTTCTGGAGCTTGAAAGTGGTAGTTGCGTAGACTGTCAATGGACAATGGAGGGACAGAAAGTAATTTTCATTTTTGGTTGAATGAATATTTGTGGTGGAGTGTTAATAGTTGGAGTTGGCAGCTCATTCCAGCAGAGGGGAGCAGAGATGGTGAATGTTTTGGAAAGTGACCTTTTGCCTAATTTTCAAGTCACAAGACAGGAGGGGGAGTGCAGAGATTGAACAAAGAGTGCCCCTCGCTTTAAAGAGAAGTGTTTAGTGTGGGTCAGAACCAAGAGACTGCAAAATGAGAAGTGTATAGGAGAGAGTAAAAGGAGACCGGAAGAGCATGCAACTGTTTTTAAAGTGAGATTTTGAATCATTTATTCAGCTGATTTTTTTTTTTTTTTTCAAAAATAACTGTTTTTTTTTTTAATTAATCTATGAAAAAAAGTATTCGTTCAATAAAGGTAGTTTACTCAATAATAATAATAATAATAATTCATTCAATCCATTGTAGTCTGACTCTGACAGATATGGTGGAGAGATGTGGAACTCAATCCCTGCAGCACTGAAATGATAATTTCATGTTATGGTACATAGAAAAGAGAGCATTGAATGGTTTAAAAGGGTTAAAACCGGTCTGTGGACTGGTGTTTTCTAAAAGTAGTAGCTTTTTATTGCTCATGGTCCATTATCATGTTCCTATATATCCTTTTGACATTTTAATGTTTGCACTGAATGGGTAAACCGTTGCTGTGATTATTCAGCCAATTCTTTTGAGGGTGTGTTGCTAAGAGTCATGTGTTTAAGTGCTGTTTTCTCATGCTGTTCACAAGATCCTGAACAACACCCTGCTTTATTCTTCAGTGGGAGCAGGAATCTATAACAATCCTCCCACTGATCTGTGGAATGATTTCTATTTTGTACATTGTAAATGTGGTGAGAACGAAGCAAAAAATTTTTATCGTTACTAATCTCCTTGTTAAGTGACTCTATGTAATGAGGGATATGAACACTGCAGCATTGAAATCAGTCACTGAATGGGTCATTCTTTAAATTTAAGCATTCAGAATCACATGATAAAATCATTAGTTAGAGAGGCTGAAGAATATTGCCCTGAAATGCCTTTTTTACTTATGAAGTATTTATTTTTCCCTGCATTAATTTCCCATATGTCTACTACAATTATGTGGTATGGTTTCACCAATACAGTGTATACTTTTTCCTGGTATAACCTAGTGAAATGTGATATTATGCCGTACATTGTGAGGGGCAAATTGTAACGACCAAATGTCCGGTTAAAATACAATGTTATCTGTTCTAATAAAAAATACACAAGACAAACTTAAATATTTTGTCAATAAAATATAATTATTAACTTTTTCGTATAAAATTATGGTGTTTTTAATAATTAAAAATAAACAGATTTTGAGTTTGACAACGAACACACCAGAAAACTATACAGCATAGGTCAAAATATAATACTAATCAATAATTTCTGAACATTTCTGAGCAATATCAGATTTCTCTAATTTTAAATAAACTTTAAAACATTTTTTTTACTTTTGCTATGGTAATCAGCTGCAAATATTGCTTAACCCCTCCAAAATCTAACATAAGTTTTCTCAGTTGTATCAGTAGTATTATATGTACTGTACTTAAAAACATACTTAAAGTTTGACTCCAAGAAAGGCCTTATTTTCAACATGGTGGCCATCAGGTCCTTAAAATGACCATTACTCCTTTGTATTCCTCCTAGACCAGGAATACTGGTGCCTGATACATGTTTGCACATGCAGCTGAATCACATCCTGTGAGGGCTTGAATAAACAGCAACTGGGAACACAAGTCACTACCCAGGACTTGTTTCATCTCATTGATGTTGAACACTTTAGTAGCTTTGAACTTGTCTGCACGAAAATAGAGGCCTCTATTGTTTATCCCACCACAGTATAGGAGAATAATAAGTCTGTATCCTCCCCCATTCAAGGTTGTGTGCTGATGTTCTGAGGCCTTGACCGCAGCTTTGACAATGTCCACGTCTTGTCAAATGCATCACCCGATGCATTGATAACAGTGCAGCCCTTCTTCTCCAGCTCTTCGGTCATAAGATTGATAAGTCCTTGTTTGTCAGACGATCTGGAAAAGAAATCATCCTTTCTTCCCACAAACTTTGTCTCTGCATTGAAGTTAACAATGGGGTGATTGTTTTCAGCATATCTCTGATGCATATTGTCTTTGATGGAAGGACCTTCGCTATAACCATCAAAAACGACTGTTGCTTTACCATAATTGTCTATGGTAAAATCTGCATATGACTGTGCAATGGCACCGTAACTCACCCTTTTTCCATGCCAGTGGTGAGCCAGGGAGGACATAACGTTAAGGACATAACGCTCCGCTGGCGGGATGGAATCCAGGATAGGTTTATTAGATTTTTTGCTTGAGTGACTGCTCAGTGACTCCCTCATTGCTTATGATCAAAGTTACACAACTCCAATTTAAGTTACTTTTGGGTCCAATCACTCTTAAAGCAAAAAAAGCAAAAAAGAGGATATGTCCAAAAACACGTATTTGAGGTCTAATTTTAGGCTTAATGGTTTACATCACTGGTTCACCACAAACAAAGATAAAACCTTCCAGTAATCTCACAAAATCATGTATTCCATAAATATGTCATCATGTCAGTGCAATTTAAACAAGTCCAATGGATTTCTCTGACCCAGAAAACATGGGGTTAGACAGCAAGATTACTTGGCTAGGTCAAATAATGAAGGAGTTAGTATATTTTAAGGCATTTTGTACTCCATCTTGAAAATTACACCTTCCTAGTGGTCAAACTTTGGTTAACTTTTAGTATGTTGTTAAGGACTATACTACAGAAAACAGCTGAGAAACTTTTTGTTTCCTTTGTTGAATGTTTTTAGGGTTTGGTTGGGTTTATTTTTTTCATATGCAGCCGCCTAGATATTTTGCAAAGATTTGTAAATTTTGGTGCATTTTTATACCTATATAGTGTTGATATGGCATCTTGTACTAAGCTTTGTCATGCTAGCATGTGTAAAAGTAGTTAAAACAAATGCGTTACAACTTGCCCCGTGTTAGGTTGTGCCCCTACACAGATGTCCTAAACTATTCCATCATGAAATCTTCACCAATTGATTTGAGTGAAGTGAAACATAATCACTTTATATATTAAGTCAGTCATTCCAGTTAAAAATCAATGAATGAATTGAGAAATGGATAAATGAATGAAATATTTTGTCAGGAAATGTTTAAACATAATGCTAAATAGGTAAATTAATTTGATTAAAAAAATTAAAAATATAATATTCAATCTAATTCTTAAAGCTGCATAGCGCAAGTCTCTTGAGTTTTTGCAGAACTATGCCCCCTCTGGCAACAAGCAAAACTGCAACCAGGTGTTCATAGCCTGCTGTTCATAGCCAAAGGAGCATCACCTGCACAAATCTTTTGTTACAGTCATAATGTCTTGTCATAAAGTTATAAATCTGCAAGTCATTTTAAATATATCAAAGGAATGGGATTTGAGTAAATTACACACTTATGTGTGTTTGAGGGGAAAACGGGGGTAGTAGAAAACTTTTTTTTGTTTCCATGTTGAACTGTTTTATCTGCTTACTGTATCCACTTATGATTATATTATCATGGAGACATGTTGATGAACAATACAAGTTATTACTTTGTATTGGATCCCATTTGAGCACTAAAGCAGATCTGAGATAGCTCTATTTGTTGAAAGCCTTCCCTATGTTGACTCTCGTCTTATTCCCGACATCTGTCTGACTCCAATTTGACCCTTTTGGTGGCACTAAACAAAAGATTTTTTTCTTTGTATTTCTTTGTGGAGTTTGCGTTGGGTTTTCGAACGAACTACAAACCAGTCTCTTTGAGTTCATCTACTTTTGTCGCTCGAGTTGTCTTCGCTGATATGGAGAATGGCAGTGAATACACAAACCTGCCAGACATAGCCAGGTGAGCGTGAGCCCAGTCTCAAATTCCGTCTCAGATCCCTCTTATTTATTTTACTGTACAGGATTATAGAGGCAATCGCAGTGGTCAGAGAAGGGCTCATTCAGCCCATCGGGCAATTGTTTAAGCATGTATGGGTTAGAAAAACAGGTATTTTTAACATTTTGCGCAATGCACCTTTAATGTAGAAACTGAGTAGTGTAGGAATATGTTTAATATAAAGTTTTTTTTTCTTAGGGTCAAATACATTACTAAACACGCACTATCTATTTATCCACATGGCCATAATTTATTGCTTACTTGTTTTATTCATCAATTGATCTATTGATTTTTCAAATGACTTAGTGGCAAAAAATTATTCATGCCACAGTAGGTTATTACAGACTTGTCAGATGAGACAAAGCATGTCTTTTATTTATTGTTCCAGCCATCATGTACTCTCTGGCAACATCCTGTTTTAACTGGCAACCTCCTTTTTTTAACTGACAATGGAATGACGCACACTTTTAAAAACAGTTATTTGAGCATCTGTTTCCATCTTTCACCCTGCTTATTTAAATGAATCTGGCCATGAACTAAAGCTGCTCAATGCATTTTATTTTATGAATTTATGAAATAATAAGATTTGCAGTTTGTTTGCTTGGTTAAACTGTCAATGATCAAGTGTTTGTTTAAGGGGCAGGTGAGGAGCCGTTGAGTCCATTAGACATCCTTTTGAACTGTCACCTGTCGCCCCAATGAATAGTTAATTATAGTGTTTAATATTTAACCGCTATACAGTTAATCTTTGAAGGTTTATGGCTCTGTGCGTTCAGCGTGGGATCAAATAGCAAATAGCAAACCTTTTAATGGTGCTTAAAAGCTGTTTTAAATCAAACATGTCTGAATTTTGTCAGGGTCATACATAAACTCATGGCTTTATCAACATTTATTTGAAGTTAAGGGCAAAATGTGGTCCATTAAACTAGGAAAATTAAATCCTTGGTATATGATGGCAGTTTGTAGATTGAAAAGCCTATCAGTGTTTCTCCAGTTTGTCAGCGCTGTTTCACCCTGGTGCTCTTTCTATGTTGGCCAAAAAGGACAGATTTTTTTTTTATTTCAATGAAATGAATGTACCATATTTTAGTTTTCATAATGTTTTTTATTTAACATTTTGTGTTTTTAGGTTATTTTATGGTACTAAATTATAGGGATCGACCGATATGGATTTTTTAGTGCCGATACCGATACGGGCTGCCGATTTTCTTGAGCCGATATTTGGAGCCGATACATGTTGCTCCCTCAATTTACATCATAAAAAATGACATGATGTTAACAAATGTTACAGGTCTCAATTTAATAAAAGTAACATTTATTTAACTTAAAAAGCAATATTTTATTTAACATATAGTAAGAACATGTGAGGTAGAACAAAAAAAAAAAGTTCAGTGCCGAAAATAAATATTTAAGCATAAATAAATTAATTACACTATTGCACACAGTAGCAACCAGCATAATAAAGTGCAGAGTGCACATTGTACTTCATTTTAAAAGTAACAAACTATTTACTGCCATGGTTTCAATTTTTCAAAAAATAAAATGAGCATGTCTAGTCTCTAATATCACTGCGATGGCGAGGGAGACACACACCACACGCGTCCAAACCTCAGCCAGGTGGGTGCTGAATATATCTCCCACAAAAAGCACGGAACAACGTTGGCATTACTTAATCCTATGACCAGTGTTCGTAACAGCTACCGTATGCATACTAGGGTTGTCAAAATTACATATTCCCTCTAAAAAAACATATTCGAACATCTCGTTGTGCATTACGTCAATAACAGGACAAATTAATACAAAGAGACATGACTATTAGTATTAGGTAGTATATTTGAGTTTAAACATATTTGACAACGTATTACTACTACTACAAAAAAGTAAATCAACTAATGGCCAAGACCGCAGAGCTTACTTTGGACCCACAAACTTGCTTAGCTACTGTATATAGTTGCAAGCACATAACAGTTATAGAGCAACTTGTTTCCATTTTCAAAGCGTACGGCAATATTTCAGCAATATTTATTAAAGTGACAGCAGACAAATATTCCTGATGTTGTCTGTGTCATTACGGTTTATAAAATAAAATATTGCATAGCATCTCATACCTTATTACTAAAGCATGCATTTCAGTTATATGACAAAGGCTAGACAACTTGAATTAAATAGTCTTTATCTTGCCAGGATATGAGCACTGGAAAGGGCAAGTGATGACTGCGGACGAATTGCATGTCCTGTACGAGGGGATCAAGCTCAACAACGTGAACCATTACGACTATGTGCTCACAGGTACAGGTCTTTCCTCCTGTAATTGGGGACTTTAAGCAACAGCTGCTGATAAAATGGCGACGGCAGCCGGAAGTAAAACTGTTAACTGCCGTAACTGCCGAGCGTAAAAATCACTAAGCCACAGTAAAGAGGACGGCATAGGGGATAATTTAGCTAATCATCAGAGAAAATACAAAAAGAACGTGATTTTAAAAAGTAAGAGAAGGGTTGGTTTTGGCACTTAATGATATACAGAAACGATTACAATGCCACATAACCTAAAACATAACATTAACTGTCTTAATCTGTCACGTAGTAACGACTATGGCAAATCAGCTGTTCTCCCGTAGTAGACGGTTACAGTCGAATGTCGCGAAGTAGCAGTTAATGTCGCGCATGCGCAATAGAACGCCAGAATGCCGTTGTCGTTCCACCAGAGGGTGTTGCTTAAAGTCCCTATTGTGTCTGCTCTGCTGGTATTTAATAACTGATGTATGTACATTATTCAATAACTGTCCGACACAGGACAAGCCCAAACTGGTTTAAATAGGATTATGCATGTCCAAACTCATTAAAAGTACATAACTTGGTTTAGAACTGTAATTACATTCATGATTATGTGTAGGTCATAATGTCATTTTTAATTGCCCGGCTGCAGTTTTATTTTTATTTATATTTTTTGTTGTACTTATTATCAATCGATATCAAGATTTTTATATATTTATCTATTTGACCATAATTTATTGTCTAATTTTTTTATTCCTCACTGGATCTATTGATTTCTCAAATGACAATAGGGACTTTAAGCAACAGCCTCTGGTGGAACGGCAACGGCATTCTGGCGTTCCATTGGGCATGCGCGACATTAACTGCTACTTCTTGAAGTTCTACTGTAACCGTCTACTACGGGAGAACAGCTGATTTGCCGTAGTCGTACGTGACAGATTAAGACAGTTAAAGGTATAGCGGAGGATTTTCTTTTTCCGGGTGGGTAGTCTATACTATTGGTCCACCTAAGTGTCAATCATTCTGGTGATATGTTTACGTAAGGCCGTCGTAGGCTACGTGCTCATCCCTATGTAATTTTCACTTTCATGTGTATTATGTCGGAGTTACGGTTTCAGCCATTCCTTTGAAAATGGCTGAGGGTCGAAAGAGAAAAAATGTTTACTAAGTGTATGATAAGAAGAGAAAGGCCGCAGAATATAGAAACAAGACCAGAGAGATTTTGGGTGAATATCACACGCTGGCGTGCGCTAAAAGCACAGGTTGGGCTTCTCACTGATGCCGCAGTCGCGAAGATTCTACCAGACAGGTAAAGTTTGTCACGCTATTTGGAGAAATCCATTTAAAATCACTAGTAAAAGTTAATGCAAGCTACAATGCTAGCCCTGGCACGAGTCATGCACCGCATAGACACGGTAAACATCTCAATTTGTCTAAAGTAGCCTTTTGTCCAAAATGGTAAATGGTATCACGCTGAAATATTCTAAAATCTTCTGTGTTTATTATTACACAAATGCAACAAGCTACTTCTCCATATGCAACTATGTATAAAAATAACGTATTAACAATGAGAGATATTAGGTTAAGGACCAACGTAATAGCACTGCTTATATGTTGCTATGTAACGTAATTGCGATTTGCAAAATAGTTTCCTCAGAACGTATTTCGTGTGATACAGGGTTGCACATATCATGTCTTGAGTATAATAAGTAAATAAAACACGGAAGGGCATTTGGCATGTTGTCTTTTTTATGAATGTTTTTTAGTTAGTTTAGAATTTGCAACATAAATTAATTGTGCAAGGCGTATAGACGTTCCCTAGCTCTCGGGAGCAAGAGTGTTGTGTTTGTGCATGTGCATTTTTTTAAAAAAATTGGAGAGGGCGGGTCTTCTCTAAAATTCGGAAAGATCCTCCGCTATACCTTTAATGTTATGTTTTAGGTTATGTGGCATTGAAATCGTTTCTGTATATCATTAAGTGCTAAAATCAACCCTTCTCTTTCTTTTTAAAACCACTTTCTTTTTGTATTTTGTCTGATGATTAAATTATTCCCTATGCCGTCCTCTTTACTGTTGCTTAGTGATTTTTGCGCTCTTTAACTACGGCAGTTAACTGTTTATTTCCGGCTGCCGTCGCCGTTCTATCAGCAGCTGTTGCTTAAAGTCCCTAATGTTCATGCCACAGCAGAGCAGATAAGACTTTTTCCAGTCTGTATTTGTCTTGTCTAATCATCATGTGCCCTCGTGCCAACATCCTGTTTTTCAATAACTCAGAAAGTATCCTGTCCATTTTTATCCAATCAGAAATGCTTTTTTTTTTTTTTTTTTTGGAGGGGAGGGGGGATGGTTGGTGGACATTACATTTCATCATTTAAAGTAAATGAATCACTTTTGGTCAGTTGGTTTCATCCATGTTTTTTTTTTTTTTCTTTCAGGGTACTCTAGGGATGATTCCTTTTTGGAAACGGTGGTCAACATTGTACAGGAGCTGAAGAGGGCAAACCCTAGCCTTGTGTATGGTGTGTATATTAGGGCTGTCGGGTCGCTAACTATTATTTTGGTAATCGAGTAATCGGCCGATTATTTTGGCGATTAATCGAGTAATCTGATTTTTTTGTGTGTGTGTGTGTAATAAAAATAGACCTAAGGCAAATAACAGCTTTTAAAATGACTTAAAATTAGGGCTGCACGATTAATCGTATTTTAATCATGATAAGGATATCTGCTTTTCCAATGAATAATCATTGCGATATTGGCCCATGTGCTGTTTCTTCACAAGCCGCTTGTGCTGTATGTGTGACTTATTGTGTGTTTGTGTATCTTTTGGCTGTAGCAAGTTCATACAGCAGCTGTATCTGAAATTAATCAAACAGGATATAATTAGAACATCATTATTTGGGAAATGGGAATGTCATGTGTGCCGATGGAATTACGAGTCATTGTCCAAACTGACACGTGTTACATAGCGTATTATGTTCATTGCTGTTTTTCTTTTTCCCTGCCTACCCAAGTGTGTGATCCGGTGCTGGGTGATAATGGGGCCATGGTAAGCATATAGATAAAACAACCCCCTACAATATTTGCATTAAAGGAGCTGTATGTAAGCAATTGATTTCAAATAATCATGAAATGGCCCTTATATGTCCCTAGACATCAAGACATCATGTTCATTTCAAATACTTATATCACTGACTGTAGTCCAGCCAGGATATTGTCATTTAAAAACTGAAGTTGCAGCTGTGTTTTGGTCTGTTGTGTTTTGGTCTGATGCGTCACCCTCCACCGATCTACCAATTACAGAGTCAGTAGTTTTGCAGCATCTGGGTTGCCAGCTCTGCTCTAGTTACCACAGCTGCAGATAAAAACGTGTCGGATAAAAAAAAATGTTACCAGTTTTGGCCACAATCTTACATACGGCTTTGGTGGTTGAGGAGATATTCCCTGGTATGATTGTAAAGCGCTTTGGGTGTACAGTAGTACATTTGCGCTATATAAATGCCTCATTCTATTCTATTCTACTTCCTGTTTTATTTTTAGTATGTTCCTGAGAACATGTTGCCTGTCTACAGGGACAAAGTAGTGCCAATTGCTGACATAATTACTCCCAATCAGTTTGAAGCACAGTAAGTTCAGTTATGCTGATTTGTTTACAGTATTTGTTTATAAATCAATGGCCCTAGAGTGTACTCCTAAATGCCGTGGTCTGAGCACATGGTGTCAGTATGCGTCACATGTGTCTCCCGTGACCATTTGTGCAAGGCAAATAGACCCCAGTCGCAGTTTGTTTCATTTCCGGGCTTTTTTCATTGGTGTGTCATAACACACAACACGTAAATATTACATTTAATTTTTTTCTCTCACAGACTCCTCACTGGTAGAAGCATAAGTTCTGAGAAAGATGCCGTTGAAGTGAGTTTCTATCAGCTGTTCTCTTTATGTAGCAGTTAGTTCTGCTAATCTAATCTGATTGGTCTAGTGGCTTTCTTAGAATGCTGATTTTTATAATATAACAGTGCTGGGATTATTCACAGTTGTACTGTATCTGCTGTCGCCACTCACAGCTTTGTTACAGTCGCTGTAATATAAGGTTATGATATTACCTAAATAAAATATTGAATGTTCAAATTCCAGGATTTATGGCATAATATTTGTTTACCACAAAAACCAATCAAACAATAAAAGCAGCAGCAAAAAGAAAGCTTACAATTACAATAAAAGTGAAATGTGGAGTGAAATATTGGAGTTATTTAAGTACCTTTTCATTAAATTTTTTTATAAAAATCAATTCTGTTAAAACTTATTTGAACTGTACAGTAAATACAATATTTAAGTGAAATTTTGCAGGCAAAAAAGGACTTGTTTTGTTGTTTTCAATAGCGTAGCATTATATACCTTGCATAGAAGTAACTTTCAAAATGAGCACCGATGCAAATTAACATGACCAACTTGAAAAATTTGTAAAAATCTGTGTGGGAACTTTCGCCCACACTCGAAACTTCATTCCTATTGAAACAACTAAATTTTGCTGAGCAATAGTAACTTGTAACAGTAACATTAAGACATTCTTGAGATCTTTACTGTCATTTTAGTGATTTCATAATTATTATTTATTTATTTATTTATTTATTTTTACAAAAATTATGTTATTAACATGCATATTTTTATGTCTTGTGGCTATACTATTGAAACAATAGCTGTTTCCATCACACATAAAATATTATTGCATCAGAAACGAGTGATGCGAACGCAAAATTTTGGAAAAAGACTTTAATTTTTAATTTTATTTGCTGAATAAATTCTGACATAGCAAACATTAAACCCACCGACTAATCGTCTGTTTCCACTGATGGTGTTTTTTTTACTGTTGGTTATTTGGTTTTATTTACCACCTTCATCCGCTCAAACTATTTGATGGAAACGCAATTAATTCGCATTTTTTGTTTGTTTGTTTTTTTCTTCTTTTTTTGCAAACTTTAAAAAGAATGGCTCTACGTTTGGATGGAAACCCACATAACTAGAATTTTAACATTCAGAGATTGGCACCATTCACTTCCATTTATAAATACCTTACTGTAATCCAGATTAATGCTTTTTTTTTTAAAGAAGAGGAGAAAATTAAATGGAAATAAACTTTTTGCGTTAAGCAACATTGCTGAATGTGCATCTACAGACCCTACTGAAACGTGAAAGTTGTATTTCAGGTGATGAACCTGCTGCATTCGATGGGTCCAGACACAGTGGTCATCACCAGCTCTGACCTGCCCTCTCCTCTGGGGGATCAGTATCTGGTCGCCCTGGGGAGCCAGAAAAGAGGTGATTTTGTCATATTGTCCCACTATAATACCCAGTTGGACTTAAACCCAGTGGAGTAAAACTCCTTATGCTCTTGCAATGCTTTCCTCATACTTGTCTTCATCACTCATTGTCTGGATTGAGTGCTATTTCAAAATTCAGTTTACAGTTACATTTTTCATATTCAAAGGTCACGCCTGGAAGCTTGTCTCTGTTTACAGTATATAACTGATAATTGGATGAGCCGTTTTTAAAACTGTTGTAAAGATAAACATACACAGGGCAACTTTTTGAGCAATGTTGCAGAGCAATTGTTGCTTTGACACTTTCCCATTGAGAATGGGCAATGTTGTGTCAAAAACAAAATTTAACTAAACAGCAAAAGAGACATCAGGATCCAAATTGTATTTTAAATGAGGTTTATTCTTTTAAAAGAGGCTTGTTCACAAAAATACCATGGCAGCTATCCCACGGTAGGAACACAGACCTAACTCACACAGCAAAACAGATAGCCTTTTATTCACCACTTTCTTCAGTCCCTTCTTCTGTAATTTTCCACTCAACCTAGTAAAACCAGATCTAGCTGGTTTGTTAGAAATACATCGGTACAATGGTTCTTCTAACCCCCTCTGGGTTTTACTGTCCTCACACCTGTGAGGTCAAAAGGATAGATAAACCCCTCTGTCTTTCTGAAGACAATGATCCTTCTAGCCCCCCTAGGTTTTACTGATTGCCCATGCTAAAGAGTACAGAGGCTCTTCCTGATCATTTGATATGTGTGTGTCTTTGTTCCTGCTTTTCACGCATACATTCCAGGAGAGAAATACATGATTGAATCGAAAGAAAACCCCAATGTCTAATGAAAACTAAAATACTATTTTTTCCACAACAGCAACAAGTTTCTATCTGGATCATTTAGATCGGTTGAAGGCATATGTGTCTCATCTGGTTCTCCATTGACAGCAACATTGCCCAAAAAGTGTATCATCACCTTAAGAGGAAGATAAACCCACATATGTGATCACACTTACTATAATAAAGTTACTTGCTATATTTATGTTGCTCGGAAACCATAAACAGTCAGGTTCTGGAAGTCCCGTTTTATATTTATAGAGGAACTCATTTTTAAATATAACTTTTTATTTAGTATTCGTTCATTCAAGAGTTATTTTAACTGCATTATTCTTAATTGGTGGTTTAAGTCAAAGGGTTTCATCCCTAAATGTGAATTTAATGATATACTCAATATCATATGTTATATGATCTATGTTGTTTCTCAGTGAGAGCAGACGGTTCCATGGTGACCCAACAGATCCGTATGGACATCCCCAGGGTAGATGCTGTGTTTGTGGGAACTGGAGACCTGTTTGCTGCGATGCTTCTGGCATGGACACACCACCACCCAAATGATCTGAAGGTAAAAAAAAAGATGATTGCACAATGCACATTAATTATTGCTGAGTTTGCCAATTTTCAACCTGCTTTTTATTGTTAGAATGTCAGTAGTGTATATGTAAATGAACAATAGCTATGTTTCCATCCACCTATTTATATGCGCATATATCGCATCAAAAACCGTGAATGGAAATGCCAAGACGCGCGTTATTTGAAAAAAAAATGCGCAAAAAAAAGCGCTCATTTAAGTCTGATTAATTTTTCTATTCGATAAGAAAACATGCGCATAAACTACAATGAAAACACGTTTACCCAATAAATTCCTTAACACTAGAAGTGCCAGAATTCCAAAACTACTAGAATGGCCACAAACGGTCATTTTGACCGTTAGATTCAAAACAGTGTTTATTTCGTTGACGAATAAGTAATTATTTTCGTCAACCAAATTTTTTTCAAAGACGAAAACGAGACGATAACTATAAAAACTAGGTTTGAATGACAAAAACTATGACGAAAATGTTAGATAGTGACGATTTGCGAAGCGGTCAATAGGCTAATAATAATAATAGGACTAGCAGAACTAGTGAACAGCCCACGCAGCAAAACAAAGAGTATAACAATTTGATGTATTTTTGACAGACAGCCTGTGAAAAGACCATTTCCGTCATGCACCATGTCATTAAGAGGACTATTACTTACGCAAAAGGTAAGAGCTTATGCACAGACCAGATAATGCAAAGTGCTTCTGAGAATGTGTGAGTGACACAATTTGACAGCTGAACTTTTGGCCATATTTTTAGCTTGATAAGTCGTACTCTATGATGTTTATGTAACTCATCCCATACGTTGGTTCGTCTCTCAGAGGTGGCTGGTCCTGATCGAAAGCCCAGTCCTGCTCAGCTTGAGTTGCGGATGGTCCAGAGTAAAGCAGACATTGAGGATCCTGCCATAGTTTTGAATGCTGTTGTTCTGTAGTGCTTTACTCTTACATTCTGTACTAAACCATACGATGTACTAGACAATATGAATGTCATATGTTTAACAGACAGACTTTATAGTCACACTGTGAATGCTGGACGGCTCATATGTTGAAACTGTGACTTCTGGTACTTCATAGTGCATTAATGCAGGTAGTGCGTCCAAAAACTAACATGTGACCTTATGTTATTATATGGTCACAATTCATTCCAGCCATAATGTGCATGTGACTATCCATCCATTATTAGTATTTTACTTTAATTTGATTATGCATGTGTCCGTCTGACTTGAGCATTTATAATGATTTATTTACATTAAGGAAATGTATTTAACATATCAGTGTTATGTTAAACTTTTTATTTGATTCAGTTATACGTTATATGTTATACTTAAACATCATTTGATTCTTTAGTCCTATTATTTCATCAGAATGATTGTATAAGCCCAGTCAGGCCAAGTTTAAGAAAAAAATGTCTAACAAATGAAAAGGAATCGTCTAGATACTAAGAATGTGCCTTGAAATGCTGCTGTAGTAGATATTAAACTAAAAATGTATTTATCTTTGTAATGATCAGCAATAACTGTAATGACAGCTAACATACTTTGACCATAATGTAATAAATCTTTCTAATTTTTATCCATCCTTTGTATTCAGGAATTTAATTTTAAATGTATTTCAGTGATTGTGGTGCAATAGGTGACATTTTACTATACAGATTTATAGTGTGTAAATGATTTATAATCAATTGATTTACATATTTTGGGGGGGGATTTACATAAAACAAACATCAGCTCTGTCCCTTTCCAGAACTAACTTTAGACGGAATAATCCATTTATATGCTATTGGCATATAAATGGGAAATGGATTTCAAATAAATGTAAATATATAAACCTAACGACTTACAATAAAATTCAATATGACCTTTTACATAAATATTATAAAAAAATACTAGAAAAAAAATAAACAATACATTCCCACATGCAACATTCAAAATATACATGCAATCAGTGTTGGGAGTAACGCATTACAAAAGTAATACATTACAGTAACATATTACTTTTTGCTGTAACGCAGTAGTGTAAGGCATTACTATTACATTTTCAGTAATATTTTACTCGTTACATGTTTAGTGAGGCTTGTATTACAGTTGTATTACAGTGTATTGTCTGCTTTTACTTTTTAAAGGTAACAGACTATGTGAAAGTTTTAAAGCAGTCTTTTAGTGCCAGTTCAGAGCGGTTGCGTCTGTAACATTGTTTTTTCCTCATAAATGCGAACACGAAAACTAAAATAAAATGAATATTTTAAGTTCTATGGAGACTGGAGAGCCAACCCTTCCTCATCCGATTTGCGCAGTGTAATTAACAGAATTACAAAAAATATATTTTGCCTCCTATTTATTTTTTTTGTCACGCATGAATGTGTGTCTTTTCCCTAATATTAAAAATAAAACAGACTGATATTTGTCTAATGTCTGGAGTCCTTTGAGGAAGTAGCCTATATGTTTCAATACATATTTTCTGAGAATTTTTATTTCAAGTTTTGACTGCAAATGTCATGTCCATAACGCTCCTTAACTAGTTTTGTGGTGTAGGTCTACGTATTTTATAATGTTAACTTCAAATAATACTAATAGCCTAATTTAAAGATAAGGCAGCATTGGATCTGGACGGTAAGGAGAATAACGCTGGAGTTGGAAGAGGTGTGTCGCGATTCTGAAGGTTCGTGGATGTGGCGAATCGCGAATCGATTTCGGTTTCATATTGCATATCGTTACAGCCCCAAAGTTGTTCTACTTAGTTATTTTGGTGAAAGTAACTCAAAAGTAATACATGAGTAATGTAACGCATTACAATTCTGAGACAGTAATATTGTAAGGTAATGAAATACTTTTAAATAACAGTAACAAGTAATGCCTAATGTATTACAGTTTGGAAGTAACTTGCACAACACTGCATGCAATAGGTGTGTTCGACTTGAAGAGTCGCTGCACAGACCGTTCCATGTAGTTGAATGTGTTTTCACTAAATTCAACATGTTCCTGAATCAATTTCTTTGTTGATCCTGGAACAACGTTCCGATCAACCAATCAGATTTGTTTACAGTTTATTTAGGACAGGAATGTTGTTCCAGAATCATCCAAATATATTGATCCAGGAACATGTTTTGTCTTAAATGTGTTATTGTCAAAATACCAGTGACTGATTGGTGTATGACATCAAAGAACTGTAAGTGTTGACGGATCCGTAAACTTACCAATCGCTGTCACGGTACTTTGGTGTCAGCAACAGATCAGCCTACACTGCACTGTTTTAAGTCAAACACCTGAAACAACCTTCCCCTAGATGACCTCTCCTGCTCACACTAGCTAGTTAGAAGATGCCTAATCATTCAGGATAGTATCAAATAGGGAACAGGAAGGCTGCACATACTCTTAAACCCCCACCCCTGCAACCAAAAAAGTTATGAGAAAAAAAGTTTTGCATTCCCCTGAGAAATTTTGCATTTGCTTACCAAACCTTCTGAGCTCTTTGCGAGTGAACTGAAAGTTAATCGGCGGAATGTGCAAGTTTTTGCGTCGGAACGCAAAGTTTCTCAGGGGAACGCAAAACATTTGCAAGAGAGCTCAAAAGCAATGACAAATAATTTTTCCTATGTCTACTTTTTTTTCAATCATCTTGTCCCTTTAGGGGCTCTGTTCACCTAGAAAATAAACCAAAGTCAACTTCAAAGTCAAACAATGCGAAAGATAAGAGTGTAGATGTCACAAGCAAATAAACCCCTGGATACAACCTTCAAAAATGTTTCCACCGTTTACTAACAACAAACCGAGTTGCTGAATCATGATTATTTTGTTGTCAAACATAAGAGGTTCGCAGCTGATGTCTAACGGCATTCAAACAACCTTCAGTCATAGCCTAAAATGTAAACTTATACTTGTAATATGCTTGGCTTTGAAGTGCATCAACAGTACTTAGAAAAAATGGACAGAACAAAGGAAAATGACTTCCTTTCAAACAACAAGAATATATTTCAACCAGAAATCAAACACCGTATTTGGTAAAAGAAAAGAAAAACGCGACAGGTAGTCATACTATTTTATAACATTTAAAAAACTAGTCAACTGAGCAGTCATAAGAGAAGTCTTTAGCAACATACAGTGCATTTAAGTAATGCTTTTATCAAAATACACATTAAAGCTACATTCAGTTTAATGCAATCATTTATATATCAATTTTTGAATGATTTATAAAGAAATCCATTGTAGGCATTCTTGCTTCATGAATGAGGCCCAGTAGCTGTCGTATAACCTTGATGTTACAAGGACACATTCTTTCGCTGGTGTGAGGGAGAGGTTGCTTGTGTTTCTATACTTCTTATCATAAAACCGCAGTTGATAAGCAGATGTTTCCCATTCCTCCATGCAGAATTCCTTCAACTGTGTGATACTAGAAGGGATTCCAGCATTAATAAACCTATTCATTTCCACACTAGATTAAATTCAGATTTAAAAAAAAAAAAAAAAGCTTGTCTTTCTGAGCCATTCCATTGTGGATTTGTACAGATTGCTTCATGTTCTCCTCAAGCACCGTTTGTTGTAATGTGGATTAGTAATGTGATTGTGCTGGGCTCTGAATGAGCAACACCCCAACATGCAAAAGCACAATACTCCCACCATTACTGTATATATAAAAAAATGCTGTTTTATAAGAGTCACAGACAATTGCAAGACAGATATGATTCAGTTTATGGTACTTCTCATTAATTTCTATACTGTAGCATTCGCAAACAATGAATGACTGCCACACAACTGTGTCAATGCTGTAATGTGATTGGCTATCAAGGCAAACGTGATCAAAGTTAAGCGATAAGGCCCTTGCACACTGATGCTGCGTTCCAGTCAACCTGTAACCTGTGTTTTTATACCCGTGAAAGTGCACTGGAATGGCAGTCAAACCGTGACTTCCCACCCGTGAACTCGTACTAGATCGATGTACTCCCAGTTACGAGCTCTGACGTCACATAGCTCGCGAAACCATATAAAAACAACAATGGCAGCGCCTACGGATGCGGCGGTATACAGTGAGAATGCACTTTAGGACAATATAACGTTAACTAGTTTTCAGTTCGTGAAGTCCAAGGATAAATTAATGCCAAATACATTTCCAAATATACAAATAAAGTAAGGGTAACAGCTTATCTTGCCTTTACATGTAACATTTTTCCTCCTCCATTTCCCCCGAAAATAAAGAAGGACCAAGCACCTTTGGCGACAGTAAATAATTTATAAATTATTACAAATGCACATAAGCCCTGTAAGGTCCGCCATGCTGGTTTGTTTACATCTAGCTACCACAATTCCTTGCGCTCAGGTAGTTAGGTGTGACTGGCTGAAATGCTACAAAGTCGTGAGTCGTGGTTTGAAGTCGTGATTTACGTGCTCAAAAACCTGCCTGGAACGTAGCGTTAGTCCGAAATTTTCCTATGCGTTTTCTCGTATTTCAGCCCATTCTCACCCCCAAGGCGTCACTTAACTGACTTAACGTCACTTAACTGACACTTAACTGACACTTAACGTCACTTAACTGACTTAACTGACACTTAACGTCACTTAACTGACATCCGATTTTTTTTATGATGGACTAAAGTTTCGGAGACAGTGTTCAAGTGTGATTGACATAACGTGAGGTTGTGTTTTTTTTAACGTGAAAATTTCAGATGTGAATTTCGGACTCGGAGTGTGCAAAGGCCTTTACACTTTCTCCAATGCAAGAGCCACAGACCCTCGTATCTCCCAATAATAGTCCAGTGCTGCATACTAACCATCCTAAATATTATTTGAATTAGTGTTTCCCAAATTGTACTAAATTGAAATAAGTATTTCTGCATAGAATCCGAAGTGCTGACAGATCGTTTAGGATGGTGCTACTATATCTCTCTCCGAAACAGTACCTAAAGTATCTAAATTGGGCCCTAATCTAAAGTATGACTGAATTATCGAACGTAAAACATTTCTTTGTCACGGTTTAGTTCCATGGATGATGAAGTAACAACAATCTTTATAAAAATAGATCCAAAAGGTAAGGTAATCGCAAACGAAACAGTGTGCATCACACAAACAATACAGGAAAATCAATGAAAACAAACTGATGGACTTAAATAAAGAATGATAATGAACTAAATGCTAACAGCTGTTTTTATGTGAAAACAGATAGTGGCGGGAAAAACAGAAATGAACTAATGAAACAGGTAACTGAAGATAAAATAAAAGTCCATGGAAATGAAATTGACTAAACATAACTTGTGACCGTCTTCACTGAATAAATTAAATATTAATAAGAGCAGTTTTTTTAATTAACATTTAATGTCACAGACGGCAGCAGGTAGGCTATATCTGGTTTCTTTCTGAACTGTTAATTTAAACTATTTTCACTAGACATTTCCTGTGCTAGAATGGTTTAAAATCACTTTGGCAAGGCAAATTGGCAAGGCTTAAAAACACTTCCAAATGATTAACTTTCATGACAGTGCTGCATCGATCCCATCAACTGTCCATCTTTAAACTGTCCATTCCAGTGGCTGACCACAGGCCATTGGGCACTCTTTATTGCTGAGCCCCTCATTTTAAGATTGCTCCTCCCACGCCACTTGTCTGTACAGCAATTTTAGGTAAAATGACGCAATCACCGCCTCTATAGCAGTTTGATGATAAATGATATAAAAACAGTAAATTCTCTTTCATCATCTCATGTTCGAGATCCACCTAAGGGAAGGGCATGAACCTTTGCAGAAGCTTCAAATTGCACAACATCTGGCTAGACAGACAGAAGCACACAGTCATTGGCAAGGGGCCCCACACCTTTATCTAAGGGCATATAACGCTGTTCTCCAGTTGACATTTTGTATTTTACGTTGCTCTCCTACATGTCTTCAGAAGGACATATATCTAGATCAGCCTCCGCCAGATGTGACAGTATTTTTAATGAACTAGTTTAGCTGTGCTTGTCTCCTGAGCTGCCCACGCTCTTCTTATTATTTCACTTGCTCCCCTTTTTCACCTAAGTGGGTTTCAGGTCCACCGGAGCGTTTTTTTTTTTTTCTTGGTTGAGTCTGTTCTATTCTTGTTGTGGTAAAAAGGCCAAAGCTTGCTTTTAGCAAAGAGAGAAGCTCTAGCAAGCCGATAGAGAGAAGAGAAAATCATTGGGCAACCACTTAAAGCTCTAGTCCGTAACTTTTTTGGTTTAAAAATGATCCAAAATAGATAATAGAGAAAATAAATAACCAGCCAGTGTTCAAAACTATCTGCTTGCCTTGTTCGATTCAAAACAGTAAGCTTGTGATAATGTGTTTAATTCCAGTGGTACTTGGATTTCGGAATTTCAAGCATATGCATCATTACGTCACATCTGTACACTAAAGGAGGAGTCTTGGCTAGTTGGATATATTGTGAGTAAGGATGTTGGAGGTGGAGATTTAAAGCCTTTTCTCACAGCACTTTATATAATTAAACTTACTAATTTGATGGTGGATCCAGAAAGGTTCAAATGACAATCATCAGTGACAACTGGAAATTTACCCGTTTCAATTGAGGAAAAAGGGAGTTTGGAAAAAGAGACTTCAACAAGTCCAATGCGAAAACAAGGATATCTGAAGGGTATTAAAGGGGTGATGAACTGAGAAATCAAATTTTCTTTGAGCTTTTGACATCTAAGAGGTCATCATATTATAAGAATATCCTCTAAATATCCTGTAATGTTCTTAGTCCATTATAAGCTTTTATTGGCACCAGCCCCAGCAAACGACTAATTTTTAAAAGTGGCGAACTATGACGTCAAAGAGGATAAAACACCACCCCCACAGGAGAAAATCAACTCCTTCTTCAACACGGCGGGTTTAGCCCCGCCCACCGATTCGCGCATTACACACGTAGCTAAATAACATAGGCCTACCTCGTGATGACAAACCGGTTTGAGCTACCGAACAATACAGAATATTGTGCAGCGCCTGGTTGTGGAAGAAGACGCTGCATATGCTTCCTCTGGCTCCAATAGAACTGCATGGATAAATTTTATTTTTAATGACGTTCCAGCTGATGAGGTAAAACATTGTCCGTCTGTTCGCTTCATTTCACTGAGGATTGTTGTGTAAACAAGACTGGATTTGCAGACCGATTGAGAGAAAAGAACGGTGCTGTGCCGTCTATATGGATCTGACAAGAATTGTGCAACACACGGACTCTGGGTCGAACATGTAGGCTATGGGCGAATTCCGGTTGCCATTTTACAACATTGGATGTTTTCAAAACTGTTTCACCCACGTACACCGACGAGGTAAGTTGAAAAACTCATTATAATATGCAAAACTGTTATCCACTCACAGCAGTGGGCGTTTACTTCTAAGTCCTCAGTGCGAAACGCCCATAAAATCTGTGTGTTTCGGAGCTAGGCTCAAAACTAGGGTGGTGTTACGATCTACTCCCAGTCTAAGGTTGGTAGAGGGTAACAAACTTAAATAAAAATTAATTAAAACTTAAATGCAAGCATGGAGGGTTCCCTTCAATCCTCTGCCCCAGAAATGTGAGTCAACACTTGATATCAACAAAGAAAAGATTTATTGTTTTTAAAGAAAAGAATGAATTCAATCTTCAGGAGATGGCCATCAAAACAACAAACAAAAAGGTTCTTACTGTTTGAGGAGAACTAAATAACCTATACAGGTTAAAGGGTTAGTTCACCCAAAAATTAAAATTAAGTCATTAATTACTCACCCCCATGCTGTTCCAACCCCGTAAGACCTTCGTTCATCTTCGGAACACAAATAAAGATATTTTTGATTGAATCTGAGAGCTAGATCAGTCCTACATAGACTGCCTAAGGGACTGGCTCTTGACGGCCCATAAAGTCATTAAAGAAAAGGTTTAAATATTCCATGTGCCTACAGTGGCTCAATTATACGTTTATCAAGCGACGAGACTACTTTTTGTGCGAAAAAAAACATAAATAACAACTTTATTCCAATATTCCATTACTTCCTTATGGGCGCATGCGCGAGAACTGAGACGAGGACGTTCTCATTCGTCTACTTCTTGTTACCGGCTGCTCACCGCTTAGGAGTTTTACCGCCACCTACCGTATAAAATGATGATCCATATATAAGGCGCTCCGGATTATAAGGAACACTGTCGTTTTTTGAGAAGATTAAAGGCTTTTAAGTGCACCTTGTAGTGCGGAAAATACGCTAATTGAAAAGCGTATGTACAGCGCGCATCTTCCTCTGCTTGTAAACAGAAAGTTTTGCGCTTCCAGCTATATCAGCACATCATCTTATACGGTAGGTGGCGGTAAAACTCCTAAGCGGTGAGCAGCCGGTAACAAGAAGTAGACGAATGAGAACGTCCTCGTCTCAGTTCTCGCGCATGCGCCCATAAGGAAGTAATGGGATAGTGGAATAAAGTCGTTATTTATGTTTTTTTCGCACAAAAAGTAGTCTCGTCGCTTGATAAACTTATAATTGAGCCGCTGTAGGCACATGGAATATTTAAACCTTTTCTTTAATGACTTTATGGGCCGTCAAGAGCCAGTCCCTTAGGCAGTCTATGTAGGACTGATCTAGCTCTCAGATTCAATCAAAAATATCTTTATTTGTGTTCCGAAGATGAACGAAGGTCTTACGGGGTTGGAACAGCATGGGGGTGAGTAATTAATGACTTAATTTTCATTTTTGGGTGAACTAACCCTTTAAAGAAAAATAAATAAACAACATGTGCTTCCCTCCACTCCCTGACTGACCAAAAACAGGAAATAATGAGATATAAAATAACAAAAGATGACTCAGTCTCCCTACTGTTCCCCACAAGAAATAAAAGAAAACAAATGTTAAGATTTAAGAGTTCCTTTAAGAAATCCTTTAAGAAATTGTCACTACTTGATAAGCAAACCTACTTGCTATCTTCTAACAGCAAAGTGTACACACAGAGACAGAATGGCCTTCCACAGACCAGATCCATACACCAGTTTAGCACCATTTACACATTAACACAAGTCTGGTGCAGGGGAGAAGTGCACTGTTACATTGTCGTGGTCTCTGCGCTGGTTCGGCAGAACTGGGGATCGTACACCCAAGTCTTGTACAGGACCATATAGGCATCTAAAGATTTATATGTCCTCAGTTTCTCTTTATGATCGGTTTCTCTATAAGGTAGGTGTAGAAGTCAGGCCACTCAACCGAGGTAACGTATGTTAATCCTGCCAGATCATCCATGCATTGAGTGAGCG